>NT_176574.1:780315-809820 GCF_000188095.3 Bombus impatiens
GACGAATCCGATGATCTCGTGTCCTTAGACACACCCCATCATAGTTTTCCTCGGTGGCATCATCGGGACGAAAATTCATTCTTTCTTGAGATCTCATCGACGAAGAGAGTAGCGCTTTACGATCTGTAAGTATCACATGTTTGAGTCAGATTGTGTGAGCAAGTATATCTATCATCCCGTGGATTCGTTATCGAACCTAAGACCAACGTAACTAGTATCGCAAGTGCCCAATCACTGCGGTTGATTGTCGAATCGGTAGTATCCATACTCGTATTACCAGGCCGTACCGTCGTTATAACACAACGATGGCCAATTCCAATGAAGATCTATCAAACGCCCACAACCCTATTCATGACGCTTCTCTGACATATTTATATTTTTTTTTTTATAAAAATTTGGGCAAAGTTGACGAATCATATGTTTAATTACATCTCATATCTAATTTACATGTTTAAGATAATAGGAATGTCTGTATTATATAAACAGTAAAAGAATCCATAATATATTAATGTGAAACTGAAGATATATAAAGCTAAATCTCCAACTATCATATGACTTATTGTTACTAATTTTTTTAATTGATAAGTTAACTCAGGCTTAACATTGCATAAGATCAAAGCAGCATACAGTAGATTATTCTCTTGCATTTCTCGTGTATTCTTATAGTTGTACAAACGTCCCAGCATTACTAGAAAGTATGGTATTGTGATTGTCTGTAATATTTAATCCAGTATTTATTAGTACAACAAAATTCCAAGAATTTCAGTTTTTGATAAGTATCTATAATTACCTTCCCAAATAAATGATCCAGTTGTAATATGAGTAGAATATTGACAATAACAGCTAATAATATATAATTTATGCGATTTGTTAATAATGGAAGTGACAAACTTTTTGTCTCATATGAAGTACTGTCAATACCTTCAAGATTAATACTTAAATTACCAAGATTATCTATAATATTTTTGTAAAAATATAATTTCAATGTTATATTGCATATTACCTGATATATCGCTATTTATATTTGGATATAAAGTTTCATTTTGTATATCTGGAGCAGTGAATGTTTGACTGAATGAACCTAAATGTATACTCTGGACTAGAATGATATAAGAACGAATATAAAAATATATTTTTAATAGTTATCTTTTATAATGAATGAAAATAAGAATGAAATGAAAATAAGTAAATTATATTTACCTTTTGATTCATTATCGTTGTCTCTACCAGTAATTTTCAATAACCGTTTCTCTGAATTTTCCAAAATTCTCCTTCTTCTGGCGTTTCTTCTGGCATTAATATCTTCCATGTCTCCTGCTGTATATTAATTAATTAAATATCAGCAGCTAAAATGTATCTTCCTTTTTAACTTAATATACATGCATGATATTGGCATAATTTAAAGAAGTAATCTTTGAAATCTATAAATACAACGTACGACGTATAATACATTGATCTATCACATAAAATTTGCAAAATTCATTTGCAATATCAATAATCGATAATCAAACGTTAACGATAAACAAAGAATGTTATTGACTTCCATTTACAGAACAAAATTTCGATTAATTAGTTGCATTTATAAAAAAGGCTTAAATATTATGGTTTTTAGCAAACAATGA
Source organism: Bombus impatiens (assembly GCF_000188095.3). Lineage (NCBI taxonomy): Eukaryota > Metazoa > Arthropoda > Insecta > Hymenoptera > Apidae > Bombus > Bombus impatiens. The sequence continues at coordinate 781,938 of NT_176574.1, forward strand.
TTTTAGGAATTAGAAATCATTATAACTCTGCCTACAACGTGTAATGATTAATTTCTAAAATTATAAATGTCAATCTCATCGAATTGACAGAATTAGAGCGTAAATAGCAATGCCACTAACAGATATAAATTTATAATTCAGTTGTTTAATTTCACTTTATTATTTGTTTATGTTAACAGGTTAAACATAAAACAAACTTTTACCAAACAATTCTTACTCTTACATAATTTTAGTTGGTATTTAAATATATATATTGTGTAAAATATGTGATTCAAATGTAAATTAAGCTGCGTATCGCATGAGATTCTGAACCGTTACTGCATGCACAATGAAAAGGCAGCATATATTTAAGACGTGTTTACAAATAAGTACGCTTGCATTTCAGTAAAATCTGGCTAGGCATCACGGCTTTTGGCGGGTTAAACATACCTTGTTAGTGTTGAAGTTTTAGCGAAATATAATAATGGGCGATAAAGACGGTGGTAAGATTAATGTTAATTACCTAACATTCTTTTTAGCTTTTCTAATTATTTTTATAGTTAAGTCTATCAGTTGTTTGCCGTTTCAAAGAATGCTTTCAGTATTATGATAAACAAGGATATCTTTTTCAACATTTCTTTTTCACAAATTTCTATGAAAAATAAAGCTTATTGTTTAAAATTGGTTTGATTTATCATTATTATTTCATTTTGTTTTACATTAAGACATAAAGTATTCTTACGTCGTAAATACAGCATGTGTGATGGAATTGTATTTCGATAGGTTATAATGTTACAAAAAGATACGACTTTCATTAGTTAAAATATTGATTTTTTAATTCTGGCACTGTACGTTTTTTCCTAATTATATTAATCGAGAAACGAATCGATTTATATTTTCGTACCATTTTCATATTTTGAACGCTTCATTATATGATTGTATAATGTAAAAAATCATTTAATCATGTATATATGTTAATATTTGTATACATTTTAACTTTTTCTTAAATATTCTGTTTCTTTTATTTCACAAGTTATTTAATTGTAGAAACTTTTGACGATGCTGTGGAAGAAAGAGTTATCAATGAAGAATATAAAATATGGAAAAAAAATACTCCGTTTTTATATGATCTTGTGATGACACATGCTTTAGAATGGCCATCTTTAACTGCTCAATGGTTACCAGATGTAACTAGACCAGAAGGAAAGGATTATTCTGTACATCGTCTTATTTTGGGTACTCATACTTCGGACGAACAAAATCATTTACTTATAGCTAGTGTACAATTACCGAATGAGGATGCTCAATTTGATGCATCTCACTATGATAATGAGAAAGGAGAATTTGGAGGATTTGGTTCTGTTAGTGGAAAGATAGAAATTGAAATAAAAATAAATCACGAAGGAGAGGTAAATAGAGCACGATATATGCCACAAAACCCGTGTGTAATTGCAACCAAAACACCATCTAGCGATGTCCTTGTTTTCGATTATACAAAACATCCAAGTAAACCAGATCCTAATGGTGAATGCCAGCCTGATCTAAGGTGAATACATTTTTTTATATTTATTAGAGGTAACAAAACTCATATAACGATGGTTTTAATATCTTTGATGTCAGATTAAGGGGACACCAAAAAGAAGGATATGGTCTATCATGGAATCCAAACTTGAATGGATATTTGCTCAGTGCATCTGATGATCATACAATTTGTTTATGGGATATTAATGCACCCCCTAAAGAAAATCGTGTGATAGATGCAAAAACAATCTTTACTGGACATACTGCTGTCGTTGAGGATGTGGCTTGGCATCTGTTACATGAATCTTTATTTGGATCTGTCGCGGATGATCAGAAATTGATGATCTGGGACACAAGGTAATTATATGTCATCACACAAAGTCATTGACAAATCAAAAGAACATAAATATTGTTACAATTAACTTTTTTAATTGCTCGTCTTATTTTTACAATTATTAGATGTAATAATACCAGTAAACCAAGTCATACAGTTGATGCTCACACTGCCGAAGTGAATTGCTTGAGTTTTAATCCATATTCGGAATTTATTCTTGCGACTGGCAGTGCCGATAAAACAGTAGCGCTTTGGGACTTGAGGAATCTTAAATTAAAATTACATTCTTTCGAATCTCACAAAGACGAGATCTTTCAAGTTCAGTGGTCACCGCATAACGAGACGATATTAGCTAGTAGCGGTACAGACAGGCGTCTTCATGTGTGGGATCTTAGTAAAATTGGCGAGGAGCAATCCAGCGAAGATGCTGAAGATGGACCACCCGAGTTACTGGTATATAATATGTTCCTTTCTTTTTCTTTTTTTTTTTTAACTATGTAGAACCTCGAAATTCCTAAGATATTACTAATGCGTTTACATTTTCTATAGTTTATTCATGGTGGTCATACCGCAAAAATTAGTGATTTTTCGTGGAATCCAAATGAGCCTTGGGTCATATGTTCTGTATCGGAAGACAATATAATGCAAGTGTGGCAAATGGCGGAAAATATTTACAATGATGAAGAACCAGACACACCAGCGAGTGAATTAGAAGCTGGTGCTTCATAAAATGTATAAGAAAAGTAAGCAATTAAATTATTTGATACTGGAATTTTCTATCGACATATGCGCATTTGCGTACATACACACGTGTGTGTGCTCATGCGAAACCAATGACCCAATTAGATTTAAGAAGACATTAAAGTGAATTTATACATTTAAACGAAAACGATCATCGAGAAGCAATAATACCTATTTTTATTACCGATCTTACGTCCGCTTGCAAGCATATATATTAATTACACACACATTTCTATAATTAACTAAACAAGCGTCGCATGTGAACTTTTAATGTTTCTTAGAAATAATTGATATAATAGTATTTCATTGATTATAATATCACGATACATATTATGTACAAACTTCTAGAAAAATAATTTTTTCTCTACAAATTTCGTGATGTGTTGAAAGTTTTTTACGTTTATATGTAAAATTAAGTGTGCACTATACAATAGAATGAGTTTAAAATGGTTTTCGATGAAGTATAGTTTCTCTTTTTTTAATTCAAAGCATCATATGTTTTAGTTTTGGTAAATGAAGATCGCAGGGTATCATTGCGAGATGATAGGAACACGTTTATGTTATTCGAATCTTATTAAATGTTTAACAACTCAAGTATTATCCTGAACATTTTGATTCCATTGGTTCTGAATTGATTGAAAATTGAGCGTAATTGTGAGCATTTGATGTATTTGACAATACCTTTTGATATAGTTCATTTTCATCTTCAACGTTGTTTCGTCGACGTGGGACGAAATTCAATGAAAATTGAATAGTAAAAATATGTAGGAATAATTTGTGATAGAAGGGATTGAATTTACAATTCATATGAGATGACATTTTATTATTTTCAAGCTTCTTCCATAAACGCGTAGATATCTTGTGTGTCTTTTGATATTTTAAATAATAAAATACATTACTCTTGTAAGATTTATATTTTTTTCTTTTTTCTTTTTTTTCCACTTTTTATTGCCCCTTCCATATTATTTTTCCTTGTTTTATCTCTAATTCTTTTCTTGTTTCTTTTCTTTTTCATATTAAATTTGTAATTGAATAACTATACTAGAAATAGAGATTGGAATAACTTTTGGCACTCGGTAGAGAAACGTACGAATATATTAAAGATAAAATCGCGATGAAACAAATTTTGTTCCCACAATTATACAGCCGTGTTTGAAAGCTCGTTATAAATCTCATCGAGTAAAGAATTCTTGCAAACGGTATGTGATCTATGTAGAGACGTTGTATCTTCATCGACGATATCCAACTGTGTGGTTCTGCAATATGAAAAAGATAAAAGTTACATTCTATCATGAAGATTTTTAAAGAATTAGATCGATTAATCGGATCCTTCATGTCATTACCAAAATTTGCCTGTCAAATACACGTCGCTTATAGAACGCGATCTCTGCCTGTTCGTGCATGCAAAACGAATCTTTAGCAAAATATTGAAATAGGTACGAACAAATTATTCTAGCGTTATATTTCATACGATCACATTACCTTTTATTGGCATTTTGTCGTTTAATACCGTCGAGTAAATTTACTACTGGCGGTGTTAATGTTGGACGAAATATCTGTAAGGAAAAGTGATAATGTATGTAATTTGAAACGATAGAGTATACATATGCTACTAATAATATATTTGTACCGTAACAGGAGCACTTCGCATTTCACGAAGATCAATATTTCTGAATAAATCATGTACAAGGAGCTCCTCAATAATCTTCTGACGATTAGATGATTCACCAAATATGAACTGGAGTAACTCGACGACCTGTACACAAACATTTCGATCGACTAGTGACCTTTTATTTTTATGAAATTTGTCGAAAACGTCGAGGAACAAGGGTTAGATAATTTAAAATGCTTGATAAATCATGATGCATAGAAATTGTTAAATCGCTTGTGTACGTACACATAAGTCATTGACAATGAGATAAAATATCGAACGTATTTATCATTATTAACGTTATTAACATAGCTGTTAGTATTTTTAACAAACCGATGGAGATAAATGGAGCAATAATGTGTGATATAATTAGTAACAAAGCGTGCGAACAAATGAAATAAAAAAAGAGCGGAAGCAAATAACGAACAGAAAGAAAGAATTTGTACTTGTGGATATATTTCAACGTCCGATAGATGCGTGGAATTTGGTTTAAACGATGGTAATTCGTATCCAGCGCACATCTCAAACAACATATGACCTGAAAGATGATAAATGTGATTGATCGTTGGAAAGTAGAGTGATAAAAGTAGAATTTCGATTCAAAGAATAGCTGAAATTAATCTTACCGAAACATATCATATCAATCGAAATATTTTGCGAAATACGAGAAGCGATTAGTGGGTGTATTCGGCTGGTGAAACCGAGGAGCGTGTTTTCTAGGCCGGCGAGACGTGCGACACCATTTTGAACGAGCACATTTCCCGAATGTAAATGGATTACCGTTGGAAATCCTCTTTCTTTTAAAAAAGTCAACGCCTCTAGCACTTGACGTCCCATTTGTTGAACCTGAGGTAAAGGAAGTCCTTTACCGCGAGAACCGTACTTCTGATTCCAGTCTTCGTTCCAACCCGTTCTTTCGATCTAGTGAAAAGAATAAAATAACATCTGAACATTTCATTTAATTCAAGCTTCTAAAATTAAACTCTCTATCTTTTATCTTATTCATTATCAGCAAATTAGTATGACTATCTATATACGATCATGATACTTACCCCGTATATCAAATCTTTCAGGCTGCCTTGACTGATTGGTTGAACTACGACCACGTAGTTTTGACTTTCCAATTCAAGGAAATCGATATCGAATATAGGGCATATATACGGATGTTGCAAGGCTAAGAATAAGTCGTTCAAAACGTTCTTTGTCAATGGAGTTATGCTCAATGAGCAGTTTCTATTTAACGGAGCTAACGTAATCAGTCGATCGGTTTTTAAAGAAGTATCTCTTACTATGAACCAATGTTTGTCCATTCTAGAGCCTGGTACAAATGAAAAGAAGATTAAAAATGATAATAGCATGGTCTGCGTGTCAGTCTACACGTTAACGTTGTTTAGCACTTACATACTTATTAGTTACAAATAAAAACTAGCTGTATGAAAGGCTAACTAAGGTACAGAGACAAAGAGAATCGTCAACAATTTACCGAGATTATTCAGCTGCTTGACGAGACTGTAGCGCGGTGTTCTACGGATATAGGCCTGACAAATTGATAAGGCACGGTCCCTCGATCTTTTTTCCATTTCCATGTACTCGCCAACATTTTCGCAAACAGATGGTCCATGATCCAACGCCGTGTAATTATGCCTTCCATTCCTATTTTCAAGTATACAGCAAATTAATTTAATTTCCATCCGGTGCTTGCGATTTTAACGGAGACGAAGAGAAAATCGCCCCACATCGAATAAATGATAAATAATTTCTATTCAAATTCCATCAGCATATATCTACGGTGGTACTCGTAAAAATATTCGTATATTTATCATAGAAAACTTTTTCGTGTGTTTGTGTTATATAAAACACTTTGAAATTTTATTCGAACTATAATGAGACACGATTGCTATGTTTACATTGGCAAAATTTGAATCTAATTTGAATAATTGACTGTCCAAATACTTTAGGACGATTGTTCTCGTTGAAATTTTAACGCTGTATAATTATTTCAAGTTATCAAAATCGAACGAATCAGAATCAGGTGTGTATGCGTGCACGTTCTTCGATTTAAAAAAAAAAGGAAGACTAAGAAAGAAACAGAATGCATTACCAATCAGTGGTATCATCTTCCAATTTAGCCGAAAAATTATAATTTCGCTTATGAATAACTTCTTGTTCCAATGAACGATTCCTTGAACGATACCAATAACAGATTAGATGTACACACCAACCACTACAAACTGGATCGGTCGCGTTATTAGCGAGCAGCCATCTCTCTCTACGAATACAAGGGTTTCATCTAATAAGATGACTATTGTAGTAATATCGATGTTTCACGAACGAACTCGTTTCTTTCATTCTCTATATCTCCAATTCATCTTACGAATTTTGCAAAAGTTAAGATGGATGAGAAAGAGAAAAGACTCGCTCATTACCTGCGTTGTTGTACAACTGGTATTCGTTTACTTCGAGATCGTACATTTTGTGTGCAATCGTGATGACGATCAATTATATCACAATCACTCGCTTCTGTTGTCATCGGAGGAAAATTTAATAAAAAATCATAATTTTAATATAATTACTTTCAAGCAAAACCATATTTCAATATGGTTATATATATTTAGCGTTTATACGTACTATGTACGTATCATTTCGATCGAAAATGATCCAGAAACTCAGTTAATTATAACCTAGAAGAAAGATTGGTGATCGATTCGCTTTGTAAATGAATAGCAACTCAATTTTATTTGTGCTACTGGTTGTTTTAATGGTGTGTATCGTGAAATCGAGGGTCAAGTATACTCGAGAACGATCGATAGGTAACTGCTTGACAAACAATATTTCAGGAGTATTAACGTTTCGCGAATGACATGTAGACTAATCGAACAATACAATGAAGCTCGAACAATAATTACAGTCGAAACAGGAAAAGATCTACATATGTATTTACGTCAGACGTTTATCGTATCAATACTAACAAATTTCGATTTTAATGACGATGGATGTTCAAGTAGTGATATGCCTCACGTAGTGTTTTGCTGTCGTTAGCTGGAATTAGAATAACTCGGCTAGTATCGATCGTGCGAAACATTCCTCTCTGTCATGCTGGTATATACATATACATACATTAAATGGCAATGCTGCTGATAATTGTACGGACGTGGCACGTTAATATTAATAATAACATTAACAATGGTTATGAACGAGATTATGAAACAAACTTGAGAATAAGAACAAGGGATGAAAAGATAGAAACAGGGGAAGAAGGGAAGGAAACAAGAAAAGAGAACGAATAGAAAGAAAACAGAAGAAAAAGAAGGCGAGAAGTAGAACGTACCTGACATCGGAATCCTTGCAACCTCGAGCAGCGGATACGCGGCTAAATAGTATTTTAGCTAGATTGTCGATTTTGTTGGTCAATTGGTAACTCTTTTCTTCGTCGCTATCTTCATCTTCGATGCTCGCGCTTCTTCCACGACGAAGAGTGCCTCGGGCGGAAACTATAGCCTCGGAATCAAATTCGATGGCGCTCTGAGTCCTTCGATTAACGGCACGACGCTTTCGACGCGTCCTCGGACGTTCCTGCCAGAATCTATCGTGTCCGGTCACGTCCGACTCTTTGTGATCTTCGTCCTTTTTGTTCAAATTTTGATATAGATTGAACATTTTGCCCAGTTTTTCGTCTCATACAACGTTCTTCAAGTGTTCAAGTACACGCGTACTTCTACGTTCACTATTCTAACGCTAAATAACAATTTTTTTTACAATTTCTTTCTCCTCGCGGTTATCGATAATGGATGTTAGACATACACCATTTTGATGTTCACACTCTTTCCATTTATTAAAAGTTATTATAAATATTTCTACTGCGAACACAACGTGGTGTACGAAGTATGATACCGATCATCCACGATAAACATTATATATCGCCTTGAGGTCATACAACTTGGGAAGTTGTCTTTCTTTTTTGGTTCGCTTTTCGATTCTAACACATATAATCGTTGGGCGTAAGATCGAAACGAATAAATTTTTCGATTTACTGTTTGATCGGTTATCGCGCGGGAAAAGATTCAAACGTCATGACCAAAAGGAGTACCGTTCTGGTACGATACTCGGTTGTTTTCGGCCATTTAGGACTATCAAACGGTCATTGTCACATTTTTTCCACATTTTATTAATCACTTACGCGAAAAGTATTTTGTCAAACGACGTCCCGTATCGTTATTTCGCGATTATCATATGGTCGTTTTGCGATTTCATTGATTTCATTTTTATTCGCTTGTATTCAGTCACGATTTAGTCACTTAGTTATTTACCATTTCGTTATTGTAATTTAGTTCGTTGCTTCTCTATCACGTTGAAGAATGAATTTTAATCGTGTACTAATTTGTAATATCGCGTTGTATGTATGTCGACTCACATACACAAGTGCGCGCGAGCGCATGCACGTACATATATATATACATATACATTCGAAGTGTCCAATGATCCCGCAGTGTAATTGATTTGAATAAAAAATTAAGAATAATATAGGATAAAATAGGAAGTAGACTAGATAGACGGTAATACGCGCGGTATTGCGGTGATGCAAACTGTAGAGCACCGCACTACCACCTAGCGAGGAGGACGGCCGAATACTGAATATTCGGTAAAGCCTCGTGCTAGTTTAGATCCCCCAGCCTGACACAGATTCGCTGGCCCAGCTGATTTTTACCTCGATTACTGGTAACTGCGCGTTTCCATCCCTGTTCTCTGGTGGAAATGCTCTGTGTTCGAAATCATGCCGTTTTAACGACGATCCTTGTTTTTAATATTTATTGTTTACGATGGGATATTTTTCACCTTTACTGTTTATTATGAAACTTTATACCATTTTATAATATTTGGAAGGTTTCAACCGATGGCAGCGCTATATTTGCATCCTTGAAATATATCTCTCGAGATATGTCGAAACAAAGTACCGTCAAAGATTTTGTTCAAACATTAAATTATAGTCGTTGAATAAAACAAACGAGAACTCGAATACTCTACCGTTATGCTTTTCCTTTTTGCATTTTTCGTATCACTGAAACACATTGTGACGTAGATTATGGTGTATTTTCAGTGAATCTTGCGAGATGCAGGAATTTTTTGTTTGTAAAAGACACGTTAAAAATATATAAGAAAAATTCATTTCGTTTATTATTTATTCTTTTTATAGTTTTTTCGCTTGTAAGTGTTCTTCGTTGTACGACGTAGTAACGGAATTAAAAACGGAAATATGAATCCGATTAGATTTAGTTAAAACTAGGGCAACTCTGAGTATTTTAGATTTCTTCCGATTATCCTACTAAACTCGAAGACTGCACATATACACATGCGCGTGTTTTAATCTCGCATCGCAGTTTTACGGCTGCACTCAGGGACGTTTGTAAACATTTTAAGCGTCGATTATTCCTTTAGTTGTTCGACGAATTGGATCGTAATGCTTGTCTTAAGCTTAAAATTATTTCGAAATCTATGCTATGAAAAATTTTTGTTACAATTTGCTAGTTTTGCAAAATGATATTTTTGTTACAAGCAAAATTCATTTGTAGGTAATCTCTATATTTGAAAAAAGTACATTTTATAAATAGATTATTGTTTAAAATATGGCAATCTGTTCCTCTTTATCACATTTGCAATGACACATCCGTGAAATTTATCTATCTAATTTTTCTTGAGCAGTTAAAGCTTGAAATTGCAATTGCCAGCTTTTTATTGGACGTCCATTGTATACCTGTTATAGACACATAACTTTTATCATTGAAAAGACTATGTATGTTTAAATTGAATTTAAAACATGTTCTCACCTCAGACATGAATTCCAAAGCAGCACGTTGAGAAAATTCATGCTCTGCACGAGGACCCCATTTAAACTCTATTTTAGTTAAATTTATTGTTTCCATAGTTATTTTGTCAAGGTATTTTTGAGCAACAAAAACCTGTCAGCAAATTAATTTCACCTCAATTCCTATTTCACACTAGATTTGTAATTTTTCTAACTTGCCTCTATTTTTCAGACTGTATATTTTACCTCGTTTATCAAGTACTTGACATTACCAAAGTAAACATGTTGATTGTTATCTTCATAAGGAATATCTAAATTCGCAAGAAAATTCGACAAAGACTCTGAAATAATTTGAAGAACATAAATAGAAATTAGGATCATTCTCAAACAACATTATATATTTCACATGGCATTACTACCTTCGCTGCAGGAGTTTTGAAGCATGAAGATGTGAGTAAGCACTATGAATAACAATACTTGTTGGCTACCTTCGGTTCCAAGAGGATAAATATGTGGTAATTCATTCTTTATTTTATTTACTAGCATATATTTGTTACCTTCGAGTTCTACCAGTTCATAACCAAACACCTATAAACACATGGATATATTTAAAACTTTGATTACAACAGGAAGTCATAGTTTTACTCGTACCTTTGATAACAAACTTTTTGCTTTGTTCATTACTGAAGGAAAACGTCTTCCTCGATTTCCAAAAACATTTTTTATTATACGAGTTTTATTGACAATTTGTTTTCCTCCGTCCAATATAAGAAGATATCGTATTACGCTATTAACAAGTTGATCGTCATCTTCGGAAATCACGCGACTAGGAGAGGTATTTGATAGAGGTATGTTTGCACTTGTACTTGCAGTAGGCTGAGAAAGGAAAATACCACCAGTATCGTCCGTACGTTGTTTTTTGAGAACCGGTTGCGATAAAATCTGTTGTGACCTAACCCTTCTGCTATTTTGTGAACCTAACAGATCATGTTATCATTTGAACGTGTATACAATCGCTAACAATAATAATGTGTATCGCTTACTCATTTTATAGAATACGATGGACAAAATATCTCATAGAGGTATTCTGTCGTAAAGAAAATTTGCAATATTTCTTGACACAGTTCGCTTTGGCATTCGAGTGATGCACTTGAAAGATGTATCACAGACATGTAGTAATATCAACATCGTTTACAATTTACAATGCCAATCGTTGACACGAAGACGTTAAAGAGGGAGCTAGTTTCGAGAAATTTCATATAATCGACATACGTACCAGTCGATAAACCAGTCGCAGTTTTCTTCCGTCACCACCAGATATCGCTAGTATATAATTTAAAATTGTATTTTGGGAAAATATAGCGTCGTTTTCACACACTCAATGTTGTGCGTTACGTTCGTGTACGGATACACACTTTACATCGCTAATTGTATATTACAACATAATAGCGGTACTTTCTATTTTGAATTTAAAAAATTCGCTCGATCGTTCGTTTGCACTTGTTCGATAAATATTGCGTTGGTTGAAGAACACACGTGACTCGATCGATCGAATCGTTTGATCTTCGATCGAATATGAATGAACAGCTTCGCTAAAGAATAACGATATTGATAACGATTATGTGAATCGATGTTTATAGTGATTTGGTAAGTAAATGTATAGATGAAAAGCATGGAAGGATCGATGGGAATAAAAGATATGCCGTCGTGTGTCAAGTGGTGTTCGTGTGGAAAAAAGAGTGTTCGGTGGTTGTGTTCATCATGTTTTTGCCGAAGACGCGAAACAACTGGTTGACTGGTCGCGTCTTAAACACCCTGCATAGTCGCATCGTCTGCGCACAGATCAGAGCGAAAGAGTGGTATGTATATGTATTTATGTATGTGTATGCGTATATAGTAGAAACTGGCTTGGCTGCGAGAGCTTGGCGCCACATTGTCGCATCCTATATACAAAATCACTCTCGCACCGACTATACGAGAAGTATATACATATACATATACATATACGTGAACAGACACGCATGCACTGGATGCTCGCGGCCAATAGACAGAGCCAGATAGCAAACAAGTTGTGACCCGCTCTCGCTTCTAATCGGTTCTAACTTCTAACCTGTTTCTGTAATCGATTATTACTTTTCGATCGACAGTTTGAACTTTACACTTGTCTTCTTCGTCTATAGTTTTTCCTATTCCTCCCGTTTGATTTTTTGCCTGTTCTTTCTGTTACACTATTTTTCCGAGTAATACATTCGGGGTACTAGTTTAGTAAAGGAGAATGTGGGAGGAACGAGATTAGATGATTGCCACCGATTGGAAGGTTTAAATGCGTAACACGACGATATATCGTCAAGCGGAAAGACGAATTACTTGGAATCGTGATGAACATTCGCATCTAACGGGGTGGTAGTCATACATTTTAGCGATCTCGTGCAATTTCTGGGACTGCTGACGTAGTTGATGTTGCGTTAATTAAACAGAGCAGATATCGATATCCTGTCACGCGCTATTTACGCCATTTGTTTGTTGCGCGTTTATGCTTACGTTCGTTTCAATGTATGCGTGTGTATACAAACGTAGCCGTAGCGATGGTCGCTAAATTCGCAAACACGTTAGTAAATACAGGTGATTTCTATGAACGCAGAAACTTGGACAAGATTACGAAGAGTACTGTCGCGATGTCGCGAATTGCAAAACTAGTAATATACGCGTGTGTGTATGTATGTGTAGTTGGAACAGATGTTTCGGATAATACTCGATGATTGAAGCTATCAGAATTCTCATTGACAACCATCTTAAGAAAAAATCTGGCAACGTAATTAAGAAACGAGAAGAAAAATAGGAAGTAAGAATAAGGTGATTAGCGAATATGCGCGCGCGTGCGCGCGTCATCTCCGAAGAAGTCGACTGAGTCGTTGAGAGAAGCGGAACGGTGGTCCGTGGTAGTAGTGTACACGCGTACACATTCGCGTAGGTCGTCCGACGACGCGACGGTGGTCAGCTGGCGCCAACGCTCTGGCAACCTCCCACCAGACAGTATTTCGCCTCGTTAATCTTGCTTTACGTATATGCTCGCCGCTCTCTTTCTTCCCTTTTCTTCCTCTTTCTCTACCTAAATTCCGCGACTCCTTTCGTTTTTCGATCTTATGCCCATGAGCTATGACGTGTCTCGCTACCACGATTGACCGGACCATTCACGGATTCATGATTCATGATTCACCACTAACAACTAAATACGTGTTTACACCGTAATTATTCAAATCGGGATATTAAACGAATCGGTAAAATCGACGTTTTGATATCAACGTATGATTCGCCGTTATTCGACAGCAAAGATAGATAATAGGAATATAAGAGCAATAGAAAGAAGCAATTCTGTCCTTTCACCGATTTCATTGTTCGCGTATTCTTTTATTTTTTTTTTTTTTTTTACACATCGCACGTGTAACGAGAACAGCGCGAGTGATTATTATTCGCCTCGTGTAACCTCCAAAAATTAAGCGAAACTCGTGAAATGATAAAATGCAGCTGCCACTGTTTCTTAGCAGGTGCGCGTGTACGATTCCTTCGTGTATCGGAAGTATATGTTGCATACACGATGAACGATGTCGGACGTTGGCACAGCGTGCATGTACTTACATCATGGTCCGTTTTTTTAGCCTTGGACTTATAAACGCGCGCGATAAGTGCTAACGTTTCTCCCGTTTCGTTCGGGTTTTCGCTTTGGTATCCAATATCGAATCGTCGTCCGTTCATTAGACTGCAACTATATGCGGGATTTCGTGATCTAATACGCGTGCACTTTTGTCAATGCGTGGCATCGATAACGTACACGATTTCTTAGAAGCAGATATTACGATCGATCGATGGATTTGTTTGCGGAAACGCGTATCATTCAGAGAAAATCACAGTAGAACAAATCACGACGCGTTTTTACCGCAATATCTAAACTGTGGATTTCTATGTATAACGTTTTCTATGGAAAATTTGGAGATGCAAAACTGTACATAATATGCAAAAATATATGAAATATTCAAAGCATAGTGCCTTTATGATGTTTTATAGACAAAACAGTTTTTTATCCGAATTCTGGTTTTTTAATTATATTCGTAAAGATATGAATTTGCATTAATACATACAGTCTAGCCATCTCCCACCATTAGGGATACGAAGGACGAGGAGTGTCTGTCTTTTTTATCAATAAATTGGCAAAAATTTGTTTACGTTTGTTTCTCCTTTTATTTATTCGAATCTCGATAGAAGTAAATACGAACGTGTGCACAGGCTCGTGGTAGTCTTACAACGTAAAATTGTACGATTTCACGCGCTCCATCGAAACGCACACGCATCGTTCGCATCGTAAATGCGCGTTTTGTCGAAATAACGTGAAAAGCTATTTTTATGCTGCGCAACGTTTTATTACACGCCTCGCTTCCACGTTTCACGCCCGTCTCTCGATTCGGGATCGCGTATTCTTGCTTTCCGCAATCGGTTCTACTATACATATTATTCACTACTTATCCATTACTACCATCATTGTTATCGTTTATCGGCTAACCATCGATGATTCACGACTCGAACGAACAAACGAAAAAGTTTGCATCCGAAATCAAAACGATTTCATCGAATTGCTGATTCGACCGACGAGAAAGGAATTTCTTCGCCGAAGGGTACTTAGTCATCTACTATCGTCATTTGAATTTTTAACGATCGGTGGGTTCGCTGATGGTCAACGTTCGTTATACGTATACATATACAATAATATACATACATATTGTCTTGCGTATGTTTTCGAACTTCAAAGCGTACGTGCAGCTCAGTCTTCTTTTCTCTTTCTAAGCTTGCCCTCTGTCTGAATAGTTTTAGATACAAGATCCACGCAAGCTCCCAACGAGGCGCCGTTGGTCGTCTCGCCTTCCGCGGTATCGACGATTTTCCCCAGCGTCATGATGTAACTACACGCGATCCTTAACACGGATAGCTTCGACAGCTTTTGATTGTGCGAATACGCGGGAATAGCACGCCTAAGCGTATCGAATGCAGCGCTTATAGTATGCACCCTTGTCCGTTCTCTGGCGTTTGCTTCTATTCTCCTTTCGCGTGTCATGTTTTTATAGTTTCTCTGTTGTCCCGCCGTTGGATGTTGCCTCGTCTGACTACTCTGCACGTTCGTCATCGTAGTCGTCGGTGTGCTTACCACCGCTGTTATCATTGCGGCCGTTGTCCCTGTCGTCGAGCAAGAATTACCGTTGCTCGAGCAGGATCGATGAATTTGCTGATGGTGAGACGACTGAGACGAAGACGACGACGACGAGGACGATGCCGATGATAACGACGAAGAGGAGGAGGTAGAAGACGAAGACGACGTTGAGGACAAGGACGAAGATGACGACGACGACGACGACGACGACGACGATGACGACGACGACGATAACAGAGACGAAGACAATGACGAGGTAGTCAAAACGTTCGTACGTTCTACGGGATACGAGCAGGTTTTCTCGTAGTTACCGTTTACTGCTGGATGCGACGGTACTCTGGCGGTTACATCGCCTCTCAGCACGAGTGACAGAGGTTCCTCTTGTAGTCTGGGATGCGCGATCGAAGATAGTGTCATAGGCGATGATGCTATGGCTGTATCGGACGTAGAAATTGCACACGAGGTGGTAGCGTTGTCAAATTTTTGACGAGATAGTTCTCGCTTCTCAGCTCGAGGTGTACGCGTTTGCGTCGACTGTCGTACTCCGCTGGGTGAACCGTCCCGACTTTGCGACTCTTTGGTGTCTTCGCACGTATCACCGTCGTCGGAATCGTGGCTACGATCCGAATTACCTTGTCGAACGTTGTCGTTACCGCTGCTGCGATCACGGTCGTTGGTTTGACAATAACGTTGGTGGTGTCGGTGACGATGATGATGGTGATGGTGGTGATGATGATGATGATGGTTGATTCGATTTGAAACGTGAATCGTTGGCGATGGCACGTTCGTTAGCAAGGAAAAAACGCAGGTTGTTGGTTGGTTAGCCGTAGATCTCTCTGCGGTTGTAATCGGTAAAGAAAGTTTCGCATCGATGGTCTTGCTGCTGGTATAGCTCCATGGTCGAAACGGGCTCGGTGATCGAAGCGTTCTGGTCGACTCCTCGTCCGGTACGATCTCTTCCTCGATCCGTTGGAACCTTCGTTTTTTCAACGGGGCTGGGTTTGGTTCGTGAATTTTCCGTGGTTCCGCCAACTTTCTTTTATTTTTCAACGATATCGGCGTTACTTGCACTTCTAGGCTATCCTCCGAGGCGCTTGGCGAGCGTAGGTCGGATATGTCGTCCTCGTCTCCGCCGCTACAGAAGCCGGCATCCTTGTCGGAGCTGGACATCACGCCGACTGAAATGAAAAACAGATAGCAACATTTTGTAAGAGTTACACAAGAGTTCGCGGTTGAATTACGCCGACCGACTACGGCTTCTAATTTTCCGTCTTAAACTGCTTGCAAGAGAAAATGACAAAAGCTCGCGAATAAATATTCTTCGACCTCCGTCTTTTTCTGCCAATCGATCTGAACGACGATTCGGAGTACGAACATTGTTGATTTTCCTATTTAGTGTTATCTCGTGCAAGACACATTTTGTTTCTTCTCGTCTCGTTTTCCGCCTAGTCTAGTTTTGCCAATCTCTGAAATAAGACGATTCTACGCATTTCCATGTTCGGTATGTCGTTCAGTCAGTCGGTATGTACAAGTCGGTATACATTGGCAGCTCTTTTAACGTTAGACGTAGTACGCGCAAGTTCTTGTTCTCTCTTTTCGTTTCGTTTCGTTCTCTGTGTCCGCTTCACGTGCATTTACTTAAGTATTAGGTTGTCCGAGAAGTTTCTTTCGTTTTATAAGGGAATGATAGATACGCGACATTTTTTTCTTTTATGTTATTTTATCGAATTACATATGATCCATTTTGTAGCAATAATGTTTATTTATTATTTTCCTATAAAACGAAAGAAACTTTTTTCGACAACCTATTTGCATTATATATTTCACCTTTTCGATAAAAAACCGTTTAATCGTCGACCTACGTATCGATAGCTACGTTGTATGTTATATTGCGTTACGTCGCGTTGCTCTTCTGGTTCGGCATTGTCTTTGTTAATTTACGTATCGTAAGAATAAAATGACGCGGAAGAGAAAATGCTACGAAAGATTGCCTCCGTTCACCGGATATTCGCGGTTTCCACTTTCCATCGATATATGTTCACGTTGTATCTTAATAGTTAAATAATACTTCACAACCGAGATATAACAAAAGATAGAATGGCAAAGCGATTGGGTCCAACTTCCGAAACGCTTAATATCGGATAGCATAAACTATCGCGCGTGAACGTATTACCAAATTACCGAATATTTTAACGAGCGTTGGAAACACGAACGATTATCCTGGATGATTCCATCAAGGATAACACTCTGCGTGTTGGATGATAACAGCTTGCGCACACCTGGTGGCGGTTCGACCGTGTCTTTAAAGGACTTATCGTTACGATAAGATTACCGCTCTCTCCTTCTCTCTCTCTTTCTCTCGCTCTTTCTGTCGTTCACATCAGGCATCTGTCTGGTTTCAATGAACCAACGCTACATAGTCGTAGGAAGTTCGTGTCGCGATTTTTCATCTCTTCATTGGTTCTGCATGCTCTATGCCGACGATTTTCAACGAAATGTGTCGTAAGAACTTTTAAAACGCGCGATACCTATTATTTTGTCAGTTTTTCTGTGCTCGCATCCTTTCCCGTAGATTGTCAAATAAAAACGACAATGTCCTTTTGTAAACCAAAACTATATGATACATATTCTGGTGTGTCGCATATTTAGTAATTAGTTTATTCGTGGCACGAAAATAGTTCAGAATCGCTGCTTACCGCGTGTCAATGTCGTATGAAACAGTTGATACGAAAAACCAGGACCCACGCTCTTCTATAGGAATTGAATACCTCGGAAAACAATTAAATCTCTCATAATTTCGTTAAGATCGCGTAGCATGGATAGATGCGGCAGGAAAGAAGCACAGGGTCGACGTCGTACAGACTTTGCTTCTACGAGCGAAACGTCGAAAACACGAGAGGAAAAATGATAAGTTACTACCAGAACTTGGGACGATGCTGGAAGAGGTGTTCGACGCACGACGTACGATTGCCCCTAAATTACGTTCGCGAATATCGCGTACTACGCCATGCATCTTTGTCGTCTTGTTCGGCAATTGTTCAAACAGACCGAAATAACATCTGGACATCTGTGTAAACTCGCGCGAAGGCGTACGGTTAACCGCAGACTGGATATCTCCGATCATATTTTCGTCAGGGACGTACGAACGGATAGCCACGTGATGGCGTGATACTTTCGCGGTTTCTTCCCTCTACCGACACTCCCTTGCCAGACGCTCTTTTTCTCCTTTTCGCGTATTCGCGCGTCCTTCGATCCTCCTTCGCCTTTTCTCTTTCTTCTCCTTTTATAACGTTCGCGCATCTTCGCTTTGCATTCTCCATCTGAATTTCGCCGGCCGATTCGTACGAAAATCAATATGCGTCGGGGAACATCGACGACAAGTAAGAAACGATCGAGCCTGGACGACGCGCCGTTATAAACATGTAAAACGCGTGTAATCCTAATGGGAAATCGAAGTTAGGATTAAAGGTAGAAATCGGGTTGAGAGCGCGACGATGATTCTAAATTTCATTGCGTCGCTGTTCGAAATTTATGGTTGAACGTAAGTAAGTAGTACGTAGAGCTCTGTCGTTTCATCTCGTGGATGCGCTGGTCGTTTTCTTTCTTCGCGATGCGACCCAACGTCCTAGAAATAGTGAAGCGTAACGTTCGTGGACGCGGCTCTTTGGAAATAAGGCGGAGAAGAAACCGTCGCCAACTTTTGCAGAGATTATAAATAAGCGCCGTGGTCGCATCGAGAGAAGAAGCGCTAACGAACATTCAAACGCGTATCAGCCACGTGTATATCTAGAGTGTCAATTATTTCGACGACGAGTAATTTGAAACGCAAATCAAATCGGAAGACACAGGATACTCCGACAATAAATGCCACGTTGAATGATTCGCGCAATATAGACCTAATGGACCGTAAATGCGTATGCGTTTGTAGAAAATTTGAAATTACAGAAATACGCGAATTGCACATAATGTGGAAAAATATAGAAAATATGCGAAGCGTAACGACAGTTGCTATGATACTCGAAGGATGAAGTAAACGTCTACTTAGATTCACTTTGTTTAAGTAGGTTTATAGAAGTATGAATTTGCATAAAAATCTGCACTCTACTTAAATGGGATATTGTTCGTAAGAAGATGCTGCTTCTGACACATGCACAGAGAGAGAGAGAGAGAGAGAGAGAGAGAGAGAGAGAAAGAGGCGAAGACTGCGGTCGCCAGATGGTTTTGCGAGAGCAACGTTTAAATCGATTGCGTTGGCGCCGCGTCAACGTTGCGACTTGACTTCACCACTTTTCTTCCACGGCTCCTCCTCCTCCTCCTCCTCCTCCTCTTTCTCCTTTCTTCTTTCAGTCGATCGTTTGATTCAGCTCCGTTCTCAATAGGGTTCGCACTTTACTTGCATCGTGTTTTTGCAAAATAAGCATGAGATTACCTTCTAGTTGCATTATCCAAATGTTTACTTCACACCCAGTCTCTATCCTCGAAGGTAATCGTGACAACAAACATTCCAAGGTATCGATAGTACGTTTGCGATATCAAATAGTCGCCCGAATCTCTATCGGAGGAATATACCGTACCTACAGGGACCGGAAGAAGTATTCGCGCGTATGCTAACTTTCCAACGAAGCGTTATTCTTATCGGATTTCACGTTTCATCTTCATATTATCAAATTCGTATAGTTTCGTGGAAACGCTACCGATTGATATAAAAATTAATATACAAACGTCAATATACAAAGTAAACACAGTGGTGTGCAAATACTTTTTCCAGCCACTGTATGTATGCGCACTGCCATACTTTGGTCGCCGAACACTTGCTCTTATCTCGAGCAAAATGATAGGTAGAACGTAGACGCGACTTTTCTGATTAATTTCGTTATTTACCCGTAAGTTATTCGATCGAATTAAAATGTAGCGGCACATGAGCTAGAGCACGATTCCAATCATGTTGTTGGTTTGCCTCGGAGTATCAAAATCATTAGGATATACATAACGTAATAATAAAGAAACTCCGGCGAAACAATGTCGCTGCTACGCGCAACCGTCAAACCGGTATAAATAAACGAACGCGATCGTAAGAGGACCAGTTTTCAGTCTCAGTATCGAGCAATTTTATCAGCGATCAATACAGAGTTTTTAGCGAATCAGTTATTACCGAGCGTCTTAGCGAACATTCTTTTAACTACCAGTATCGAGCAATCTACGGTTGACCCTGTATTTATAATTATTTTAAATATATTTAACGGTTCAACATCGAGTAATCTCGTCATTGAAACCACCACGCGACCGATCATCCTCCGCAAAAATATGCACGATCCTATGCCACGAAGTAAGTTCCATGTATCTAGCGTTTGCGTGAAATGACCAGATTATGTAATGTCAAAAATATTTACATTCTAAATTCCATCGATCGTTTTGCCTAAAATAAACGAGCGTACGATAACTTATAGACAGCAACGTATACGACGATACGATCGACGACAGACGACATCCTTCGAAGTCGTGATGCGTTATCGAGCTCCGAGAAGCATCCTGCGCTATCGAGTCTCTGATTCTTTTTTTCTCCAAGAGGTAGCCTGCAAACTATTATCGTCGTCGATCGGAATCCTTTTGCACCCTGGCGTTTCGTAATGTTTTTCGACCGCGTGAGTTTTTATATACATACGGTATCCAGAGGATCGGGAAGAAAGATTAAATGGAAGAAAAGTGGGAGAAACGGAACGGAGAGAGACTTTTCAGAGAATTGGTAGTGGCAAATAGTAAGCGGTAAGCAACAAGGTGGCTGGAAAGATCGGTGGTCGCGGGAACGAGGGTAGAGTAAGCGGGGAACGGGTCCGAGGACGGAAGAGGTCCGGTTCAGGTAGCAGGTGCGACTTTGCGCACAGGTGGGTGGAAAGTTAGACGTTTACCGTAGCATTGGTTCTCTTCTTTTCTACTTGTGCGTACCTGTAACTACGGACAATAGGGTATCGATTACACTCGACAATTTACGACTGTGGAGTTTGGTTTAGCCCGGCAATCGCGTTCTTGGGACGGTCTTAATTCAAGAAATCCTGTCGTTGACCGATCTTCTACGATATCGAAGGGACGAATTTTTTTTACGAGAGAAACAACGAACAATAATTTACACGGGCACGTCTATAAAAGATCTTCGTTTCGGTCGCTAATCTCGTAAACGCGTTTACTTCGTTACGATTTAGGCTCGATGGAACCTAAGTCGAGTGGAGACGATCGCCTCGAAAACCGATCGCTCGGTTATTCTTTTCCTTTGCTTCTTTCCTTTTTTCGTATAGTCGGTGTTAGCCCGGGGCAAACGTTACTCGATCGGTTATAAAACACCTTCTTTTGTGTTACTGAGTGAGCGCCCATTATGGTCACGCATATAGGCGGCAATATTCACCACGAGTAATTATTGTTCGTTAACCTGAGCGGAGGAAAGACTTTTTAAAGGGCAAAACGTTAATGAAAGCTTCGGCGACGATACGAGAGAATGAGAAACGAAAGTGGAAGAAAAAGGAGTAGAATGGAAAATAGAGAGGGAAGGAGGATGAAAGAAGTAAATAAAAAAAGTACAGGGGGAAGAAGTAAAGTTCGTGGAACAGAAGTGTACAGGGAGATTAGACGGTAAGAAGTTTCAAGTTTGGTCAAGAGGTCGTTTGTTTCGTGCAAGTCGATTCGCCTGCTAGTCGTGTGAGCCAACCCACGCTGGCGCCGCCGCGCCCTATCTCTCTTTCGCATTCTCCTTTTCTATCGACTGTCACTTCTCCCTTCCGCTGTCTTACCGTTTTCCACGGATCGCGTTCTGTCTCAGCTCCCCTTGTAGCGAGGCTATACAATCTTTCTTCTCCGCGAAGTCGGTTTCACAGCCGCATGACTCGGTGCTGCTGGTGCTCAGGCACTCGATCTCTCGCTCGGAGACGACTGGCGCCGTTCATAATGATAATTATCGTTCTTCGCGACTCCCACCACGGACAGACTATCAATCGACCGAACGACGACCACCACAATAACAACGACATTCGTATTGCGTTAACGTTTACGATCCTCCTCGTGCTAAGTATCCGGAACGATATGATAAATATCGGAGCGTCGACGAAAACCAAGTTGCAGAAGTTTTAATATTCGCATCGATATTTCTACGTGATCGTGGACGATCGTAAACGAGATTGAAATTGGTCGATTTAAAAAATCGTGAAATTGATCGAGAGATCGCGATCGCGCGAATAAAACCGAGTGTTAACCCGCAACGGGTTAAAGGGACCGTGTCGACGATCGGCGTTAATCAACGGGAACGCTGCATCGGGATTAAGCTGTATTTTGAAAGAGATAGTCACCTTTCATCAAAGCCGACAATTCGGAGGCTGATTCCACAACGCGATTGGTCATTTTGGTGGCTAATTGGAGACACGAAGGCGCGTTAGAGCGCGCGTTGAGCACCGTCTTCTTTGTTCTTGATCACCACACGCGCATTACTTCACCCGTTCGTGCACTACTTTTTTTTTTTTTGTAGTGAATCCTACGAGCACGTGCCGCGAATAGGTACACGGGCTACCGCGTAATCGCGTTGCACGCTTCGCGTCTTTCTTCCCTCGCCTTGTTGCTTCAACAATTTCTTCTCTCTTCCTTCTTAAGTTTTCCCGCTATCGCTTTCGCTTTCTTTCTCTTCTTCCAACACTTTCTACGAGTCTGTGCTCTCAAATGTCGTCGCGTTCTTACGAACAACCATCGAAAGATATGGAAATCACGGAGGAAAAAAGAAAATCACGATCACGATTTTATTCGCGTACGTTGGTACGAAGTTGGTTCGAGTCCAAAAACCGAAAAAGGCAACTGCTATGGCAGAACGCGTCCTTACTCGAGCGCGGTCGACGACGTACTAACTCTCCTCGTGCGTTCGAGCCTCTTTCATCTCACGCGCGTACGATGGAGTCCCAACTGGTCTGCCTGCAGTGACTTTGCTGCCTCTAACGTTACCACCACTACCACTACTACTACTACTACTACTACTACTACTACTACTACTACTACTACTACCACTACATTACTACTACTACTACTACTACACTACCACTACCACTACCATTTCCATTGCACACCACCACTGGTATCGATACCATCGATTCTACGGATACCATCACCACTACCAATGCATCGGACGTTGTTCCTTTTTCAGCCTCCGCACCACTTTGCTCCGTCCGAGAATGTATCGCGTGTATCGACTTTAGCACCAATACTGGCGCGCGGAGGCGCCCGAAAGTCGAGTAAGCATCGTCTCGCCGCGCTTGGAAACTCGATCGGATCACACGACACGGATGAGTTTCGAGCACGGTATTCAGTTTGCGATTCAACGGGGTCAAGCATCTCGCTATAAGGAGTATCCCACACTAGTAGCGTTATCGTCGACGACGATGAGCGATGGTGGTAGTAGGAACAGCGATGTCACGGTGCTGGTGTCGGTACTACAGGTACTGGTGTTGGCGCTGACGTTGGTGACGATGGCAGGCGAAACAAACGGGGAGAGGTGTACGGCGCGCATTGTTGGCGGCAAGAGGCAGCGGGGGCCGACAGAACGGCGCCAGCCGGCCGAGAGTTTGACTCGGTTTCTCCGTGCGTCGTGTCGCGCCATGCCGCGCCGTCCATCTTTCTTCCCGGCCTCTCCTCTCCTCTCCTCTCCTCTCCTTTCTGCCCCATGCCTCACCTCATCACACCGGTCTCGCTCTTTCTTCCCTTCTCGTGGCCGTCTCGTGCCTTTCCTTTTGCGCTCCTTCGATTCCTTCCTCCTCTCTCGCACTCGATCTTTCGTTGCCGCGCAAATGTTTCAAACATCGTCGACTCGATTTCGAGTCAACCACCCGCGGCGGATCGTAATGCCGCGCCGGTGTCGCGGTGCTACGCATGCGAAAGAAACGCGAGCCTACGAGACTCCGGTTTGTCGGCCACCGTTTACGACCGAGAATCTCTCTTCGGTGTTTAGCGGAAACCTACCTACGTACCTACCTACCTACCTACCTACCTACCTATCTACCTACCTACCTACCTATTTCTGCCTACCAATCTACCTACCTACCTACCTACCTACCCACCCACCCACCTACCTACCTATCTGCCATTCTTACAGTTTTTCAAACGTATTACCTTTCCTTCTTCGTTTCCTAACTTTGCTCCATTTTTGAAATCTGTCTGATAGAGCCTAACCGTGGTTACATGGTCACGAGAGGCGGTTTAACCACGAATCGTGAATCTTCGACACGGCGAAACGATTCTCTCGGTTGCTCTTTTCAGATCGTTTCGGCGTATCTTTGTTTTCCAACTTCTTCTTGGTACCAGTTGCCGTCTTGTTATTTCTGTTCGAACAAATGGTTTTTACGAGGGCGATCGGCAAAAATGGCAGAAGGTCGTCTCGGGTTTCTACCGTTGTTCGGACGTTTACGACTCGAAAAATCCCAGTTCCTCCTTTATCGCGCAGGGTACGCTCGGTATGACCGGGATGTGTCATACGGGCGTATGTTCGCCATCTGTTTGAACCGCGAGGTCTTAATCCCTGTTTCGGCTCGACACGGGTGGTATTCGTTCGTACGTTCAACCGTACGTGTATACGTAGGTACCATAGCTAATCGCAATTTTTGGTCGGGTTCTTCGTTGTTCGACGACGTTGTAACGAAACGCGTGAAATCGAATCGATCGTTGCGCGATCGATACTCCTGATAACGCGTGCCAATCGAGAGATACCGTAGCCGCTATCACGCGTTGCAACTGTTCTCGAACGGATCCGAGTAAATCGGTAATCGCATTCTATCGCGAATCACTCGTTACTCCATGATATCGTTTTCACGACGAGCGATCGTCGATCGTGCGACGACTTCCGTCGCTTTCGAGATTTGGCATCCCGCGCAGATCATCCTTGATCCCGTTGCGATTCTCGAATTTTTGTGCTTCGAATTTTCATTTCGCGCGAACGAAAAGAGTTACAATGCTCTAAAGAAACGTTTAACGCGAGATCGAGGAAAAAAATGACGCGCACCGATAAGAGACACTTCTAACGTTAGAAAAATGCAATTACGTCAAAATTGTTCGGAACAATGCGCTAGCGTTAAGAAGATATACAAACGATTCGCCGCGTCGCGTGAAAATCCACAGTGCGAGTCATCTTTGATTACGGTTGCATCGTTATAAAATTGGCCGTTCGATTCAACGATCGCTTGCTGCGTAAATTCGGATTCGGCAGATTCGTAAGCACGTGTTGGCACACAAGTTTCGAAGGCTTTCACGTAGGTACGATTTCATGAAAAGGTTGAGTCTTGAGAAAAAGGACCGAGGGAACCCCTGGTGCGAACGTGCTCGTATGGTATCTGCGAAACATATGCGCGGATAGGGGTGCCTTAAGGGTATTAAAGAGAGAGAGGACGACGAAACTGGCGGACCATCCGATTTGTCGGGATACGTGTGTCTACCAGATGTGACGAAAAAGGCCAAGGAAATTCCCAAGGGCACCGACCGCCGTCCTCGCGAGACGAGCGTTTTCGACCGAGTTCTATCGTCCGATCTGCCCTACCGAATCTGTCAGGAACCATCGGCAACGACGTTTCATCCTTTCTCTCTTTCCCTTATTTTCCAATCGTTCGAATTCTTCTTCTCCTTCTGTTTCTACTCTTCGTCCTGTCCCTGTCGTCCGACGTATTCGTCGGAAGAATGCGATCGCGAGATGCGAACGAGGGTATATCGCTCGAAAGAATTGGAAGACGAACACCGTGGAGCTGACGCGATCCTTAGAAGCGATCGACGGTGGCGTTTCGCGCGTGTATGCGGTAGTAACCTGTCGGGCAAGTTTGGCAACGGTCTTCTCTTTTCCGAGGGCGAGTTGCGATTTGTCAGTATCCCCACTGTCGTAAGTAGCGGCGCATGCACCTGCCGTTGCTCTTGCTTCTCGACTGTCAGTCGCACGCTAATACATAGTAATAATAACGATACTAATTTATTTGATTTTGTCCTCGCGGCCGAGGAATACGACCTGGTTGCAATTTTTCCAACCGCACGCTTCCACGTCCGATCTTCTCGCTTATCCTTTTTACGCTTTATTCGTACGCTATCGTTAACCCGGTTACTATACTACGCACTAAGAGTCTACGCTAGAAGTTCTTTTCTAAAACTATCATTTCCGTCAGCCTTCTAATCGGATCTTCCAATCTTTGTTATTTCTTCCACACCTTGTTCCGTTATCTTCTTCTTTGCTTACTCCTTCCATCTTAACCGCTAATACACGATATAAATCTTACTGCTTAATCGTCGCGATGAAGCAACGATCGCAAATCGAAAGTCCGTATTTCAATAGCTTTACCGGCTTACGTACTCGTTTCGACGACTTTCGCGATTATTCGTTTCGCGATGTACGTACGCGGACACGCGTTTACGAGGAAACATATAAACGACGTCGTGCTAGCATGTGTGGTGCTTATGTGTGTGTACGTGTATGCGTACTTTATAATCTCTAAATATTTGATGGGCGGACCGTGCGGCTGCGTTCCCATCTGCGCCAGTGTCAGCTTCAATTATTAAAGCTTTGCCATATGTCCTTGCTCTTCCCTACCCCTTGCTCATCCCTCTTTCTCTCTTTCTCTTATCCCCCCTCCGTCTATTCGTGGCTGTATGTATGCGCGTGTTCGCGAAGCATGCGCTCGCAGTCCTGTTTCGTTTTGTCTTCCTCCTCCCTTGATTCCCTCAGTCGATAGTCACGTTTTACGCCTGTTGCGAATCCGTATCGTTGACTCGAATCACAAAAGCGCGTAATTGCGCGAACGACCAACGCATATGGATTTTCACGTACGTATATACATACGTACTTATATGTATATGTACATGATACGTCTTTCGTCCCTGGATCGGTATACGTTCTTGAAAATCCAATTCAAACTTTGTATGGATAACAACGAGAGAAAATAGATAAAAATCGTACTAATGGGCAATATCGAACGCGCCTTGTTCTATGATCGGTCGAACGGTTAATTTCCTACAGAGCTTTCGTCGCAGAGGTATTCCTTACCCGATGGGATGCGATTTTATCGTTTCATTGCCAATTAGCCTGAATTTAGAATACGCGAATCGATAACACGAGTTCCCCACCGATAGATCGCCTCTTGCCTCTCGAAGCAAACGATCCTTTTCGATCGGGGGATCAGGTCCGATCAGTCCCGAATTTAGATTTGGGATCGTTGATTACTTCGTGCTGTCCAGTGCAGAATTAGTTACGTTCAAGAACGCTTCATTCATTTTCAAACACGACTCTTTCGAGAACTAACTCCGAGACGAACGAACTCCAACGACGAATCATCCAATGGCCACTTGTACGCGTTATTCGAATCTTATATTCGTCGTTACGTTGTTCGGACACTTACTATTAGACTACCTACGCGAAAGAACGTTCCACCTTAGAGATAGAATACACGTGTGCGCGGTATACGTATAAGGCTACCTGGAGACAGTAAACGAAAAACGCGAATAACATTCGATTGGAAACGTCGATCGTTTCGCTCGATTATCTCCGAGTTATTTCCGATGAGTGGCTCTTTCTCACGATTCGAACGAGTTTCTCTGCGAGTCAAGGTTCGGAATATTTACGCTGGATCGTTGTCGATGGGTGGAGCGCAGGCAGGTGGCGATCATTCCGGC
>NT_176574.1:810380-821806 GCF_000188095.3 Bombus impatiens
GCGAGCCGTGGCCGTGGACGCAGCGAGGAACGCCACTGTCGGGCCGCGCGTGTCATCGGTAGGCCGAATTATTTCGCGAGGATCGCGTGGTTCTTCGCACCTGCCGCTGTCAACCGTGAGAAGACGAGAGCGTTGGTCCCGTCGATGATTCGACTCGACTCGATCGTTCGATCGATCCCATTCGACATCCGCACGTCGATTCCATCGTTCTCGATCAATTTCGCTTGACTTTCGTTTCTTCTCTTTTCGCGATCCTCCCGAACGCATGAAACTTTGACTCGATATCTTAGATCGGAGTTAATTGACACCTCCGTCGCAGCTGGACAGCTAATTTCGCTGGAGTATCATCGCCGAAGACGAAGGGGCGATAACGTTGACGTTTATTTTTTATCAGCTATCGGGCCGTATTCGCTGTATCCGTTTCTGTCGCGTTTCGGGACAGACATTCAAAGGTTGTCGTTCGTCTTTGGAATCCGTATGAGCGACGCGTGCACCTACGTTATTGCTCGAACGCTATGCGAACGCTTGCTGCTTACTTTTGACGGAATGTAATATCTATTTATTTATTTGCTGTTTACAGCCTGTACATTTTGTGGTGTATAACGATTGATGCGATAGAAAAAACGATCAGCGTGAAAGTAGAGAAAGTAGAGTACGCCCGAAGCTGTTGGAAGAGCAGAAAAAGCTGATCTTGTCGCAATACGAATTTACGTCTGTAATGAGCCTATTATATGTATTACGTTATACAATTATGTTGCCCGCAGCGAGTTGGGTGAAATTCTTGCCAGAGAAGGGGACAGTGTATAATAGAGAGCGGAGAAATCCGAAGACCAAATTGCGTTAAAATTTCGGGACAGTTTATTAAGCCGTTTGATGTTTTATGTGCAAGGAATAGGTCGAGCAGCAGACGTGGACGATCAGGTATCCCTAAATTTAAAGGGTTTAACACTGAGACTGATCGACTAACAAACTGAGATATATTCTGGTCGAAAGGACGATAGTAAGTAAGAATGTGGTCTGTGACGGCGATATTTATACAAAAATAGCGACGAGTATTGGCCGTTCTTCACCAACGGTTACTCAAGAGCGGAGTTGGGAAAAACCCGCTCTTCCCGTGTTTTATAGCAATGAGCAATAATCCTAAGAAATTTCTCAACTTGTAAAATGTTTGTAACAATGGAGTGTAAGAAATGCTAAATATTATGGCGGTTCCTTAGGATTATTATTGGCCTGAGTCTTGACAGCTGGTGACCATCTTGACCGAAGGATGGATTATGTTTCATGGCAAAATTACGGCTGTAACAGCTGTTATTATTCGTTACTACTGATTTTGTTTGTCGTCTGACCTTGAGATAGCCTTTTCTTTGCATTGACTGCATTTATTTTAAGAATAAGTAAAATATTTTGCCGACCGGTCAAATTGACCGCTCGCGGTACGCAAGGCAGAATACAAATTTTTTTTAGAAAATAAAAGAGCAAACTAAAAGTAAATACCGAAAAATATATTGTATGCATGTTTTAGGAAAAGTCCGAAATTACGAAGCGATACGATAACGTTTAAATATGCTTAAATTTCTGTAGAAGTTCGAGAGCGATCAATTTGACCGGCGCTGGTAGGTTTAGTTGTTAATAGCTGAGAACAATCGTGTTCATCGAAGGACATGGGACGATCCAAAACGCGTGCCGCTAATATTGTTTCAAAATTACAGATAAGAAGATCTAAAGATCGTTTATGATAAGATGAAATTGATAAAATCATCGATCGAACGATAACATCGAATTAAGAATCAGATGAATTCTTTTAATCGATAATTTTGAACGATAAAGAGCGATATGATGAAATTTACTCTTGAAAATTAGTATGCAACGAAGAAATTGGAATCTGCGAGCGTCGAATATTATGAGACGAATTTACTCTTTAAGGAGTTCGTTATTCTCAGCGCGTTTGAGTGTCAAATTATAGGTACGATAGGAGGGAAGATTCTCGCAAGTTGGTAAAAAGGCTACCGTGATTCTGGCAATAATATTTAAAATTGATGAGCACTCTGACGAATTTTCTATTTTTTTTTTTACCATTTAATTAAACCATTTGTGCTTCGTACGATATACACGTTACGAATAAATTTCTTTAAATGACTTTATTTCTGCCTTCAAGGTTCTGAGGTAAGAGCTGAGCTGTTCGACTCATTCCTCTTGCCAGAAGGTTCGTCACCTTCCCCACTCCGTGGCCAGACCCTTCCAGGGCATTCTTATCATCTTACACGCGCTGTAGAGCACTATGACGTCGGGTCATCGGCTACACGTGCGTTCCTGGGAACTTTGAAACTGTAACGTTCGCGTCTCTTAGAATTTGTCAACCAAAACTGCACATTGCACACATCTGTGACAGAACTCGTCGACAAACCAAAATTTATGGCATCGGCAGCCCGATGGCTTTCGAAAGGCCTCGATAGGTGCAGTTGCTCCTACGGAGTTCCGCGAAAAGTTCGCGAGTGTTAGTCTTAATTTGCCATTGTCTCCTACGTGTATCTTAATCATAAGCAGGCACTGTTATTAGAAATCGATCGAAGGCGTCCACGTATTTACGAGTTACGGTGTATGCACATGGTTTGGAAAGCTTCGCTTCGAATCCGAAGGGACATCGACGAAAACTCGGATCGGATAATCGTCCTTTAAACGCTTTCTCGAGGTTCGAGACACGGTCTCGCTCGATTGGTTCAGAGCGAAGCGAAGAGGCGGAGGATTTCTGAAATTGCTTGGCGAACGCTGCGAACGTAGACGGTAGCAGAGTGAAGATTCGCGAGAAAAACTAAGGACAAGAACAAGACAAGGAGATGGGAAAACGCGGAGTTTCGACGATTCGAACAGGGATCTGTTGGTATCGAGGTGGAAAGCGAAAAAGTTATGTCGTGGCGGCGACGGAACGCGATGCAGGGAAAGAGCATTGCCGGAACTCAACAGGTGGGTCGATCGAGAATGGGATGAGTGAGCTGCTGTATAGTATAGAATATAGAAGGTAGAAAAGAAAAGAGAGAAAGACGATGCGACGTTGGTCGGTTGCGTACACGTGTGCGTGAGAAGGGGCTGAGGATAGGAGGGCAATGGAGCCCGAGAGCATTCTTAAGCGGCTTTTCTCCGAGCATAGCCGTGCCGTGATCGTATTTCATCTCGCGCGTATGCGGCGTCGTTTATTTCTCACGTTCCGAAGCTGGAGGGCTGCAGCTTCCTGACTTACGATCGTTGAAATATCGCGGTGCTCGCCCTCCCAGCGATGGATATTACGGACGATCGAAGCTATAAACCAGTTTCTTTAATTTTCCGCGTTAATCAATATTCCGTAAAATGGTCGAGGAATAGGCCGCTATCCGTCGAGATTCGTCGTTGGAAAGCTTTTAAATAACGCGAATAAAGGAACACGAGGAACGAGGTGCGTGAATTCGACGAGGAGACAGGGAGACGAGTCTCGTTGCGAGCCGATCCGTCCGGTCCAAGCGTTACAGGTGCACGGAGTCTGGGAGCGAACCACTCGTTAAACGTTCTACCGTGCACCTGCCGCACGGCATCATTCATTGCCTTTATTTCTCTACTCTCCTCCGGCACACGCTTCGTCGTCACCGTCCACCCTGCCGCTCTTCACCCTGGCCGTACGCCTCTCCGTCGCACCGATCGTCGTCGACTACATACGTACACCGCGTTCATCGTTTTGCATTCTCCGCACGGACCGCGGCATCCACACCCGGCCAACCTAACTCATCCTCCACCCTGTGTCCCGAATCCTCTACGTTTTCGTGTTTGTAACGTTAACCCCGTCTCCCCCGTCCTATCTTCGTCGCGTTCCTCATGCTCGAGGTGTCGCGTCACGGCGAAAAACTCGCGAAAAACTCTCGACACGCGAGAGGTTTCCTGGTCTGTTCGAATATTCTTCGACCGCTACGAAGCAACAGGTTCGTTCTAATGGCAAGGGACATTGCGCTAGGTTTCTAATGCTGGCGAGGTTTGAAAATCGGTATTCGTTAGAACAGACGGCAGGAAGGAAGGACGAGTGGAACAGGTGCAAGAGAAAATGGGTTTAAGGTATCCGTTACAAAGCTCAGCGAGAGTCGACTGTTTGCGAGCCTCGAGTCGCATCAAGACTGTATTCTTCGTCGAGGAAAATTTACGAATGCTAAGAGCGCGGGTGGTGGCAGGGCGTGAGCGAGCGTAACGAGTTCCTTGGCGCAGGTCTGATTTATGCCAGGTCGTAAGGAAAGAAAACGACTCCTCACCTGCCGAGAGCTATTCGCCGACCGACGGTGTTCCAATCTAACGACGACCTGTCTTTCTTCTTTCCTTCGCTCTGTGTTTTCCAAGCGATGTACGTTCGATCTCGACTGGCCGATTCTTTTTTCGTTGTCCGTGTGGCGTAGCTACGGTACAATGACTGTCGTGTTCATGGCGAGAAGCATCAAGAAGCATCGTGAAGCATCGTGAAGCATCGCGAAGCATCGAGAATCATCGAACGGGGAAAATCGTACTCTCGGTTGGATATTTCGGAGAGCCGTAACCCGTCACCGACTACACAGGTGTCGTTGGACCGCTCGAGATAATAATGCCGGTATAACCGTACAACTGTTCGATGACCCAGGTGGTAGAGGAATTGTATAGAATGACACCGATACTCCAAATACGGCCGACGACCAACAGAGTCATTGTTCACGCTGTAACCGATACCCTCAGCTTCTGAGAACGGATCGATCTTCTCTACCTGTACTTACTTCTGTCCGCGTAATTGCCTGGCCTTTGCCCGCATCTTCGTCTTTGTATCCCGACGCGCCCACGTGATGCTCGGCATTCTTCGTCTCACGCTATTCGTTCGTCGATTCGCCTCGTCCGTTTTTGGCAAACGACAACGTGGAAAGACACAGCGGTCGAAACTGCAGGGGAGCGCGCGCAAACAATCGTCTTTATCGTCGTAACTATGAAACGAGATATGTAAGTACAATTTATCAATGCGAAGTTAAGACAGTCTTTCGCCTCGTAGGCGCTTGCCAGAGTGTGCGGAGTGCGCGAGCGAGAGGACGAAAGAGAGGAAGGGAGAGAAGAGAGAGAGAGAGAGACGGAGCGTTGCGTCCGTATGTCGTGCGTCGTGCAACTCGTGCATCGTGTGTGCAATAGTGTGCTCTCATGGTCGAACGAAGAGCGGTGCTACGCTATAAAGATCACGAGGCGCGACATCTGGCGCCACATGGTCGTTTAAAAGCTGTCGCATTCACGTAATCGGCCAACGCGATGGTTCCGAGCTGCTCGCGATATTTCCTATGTACATATTAACCGTAACTTTTCTTTGCACTGCGCAAACATTTGCGATTACGCACGCGATTAAACGTCTTCGAGCGATCGAGGGAATTTGACGTACGACACGTATCGAACGTTACGTGGAAGCCCGTTACCGCGTTTCGGGCGAGTCTGGCGGAAAAATCCGCGCAGATCGGAACCACGACGATTCGCTAACGTTATCTTGGATATGCGAGAAAGTCGAAGCTTTCGCTCGCACGGCGGATCGCGTAAATACACCCGCGATGGTCTTTTAGCCTCGAGAGGTCAGATATACGCTGGAAAACGAGCATAAGAGAACACGAAAGTATACGATCGCGCGTAGAAAGAAATAGAAAGCACCTGACTATTGGACCGATTATAGCCGAGTTAAATGCACGATCGATTAAGTTATACCATCGGAAACCTTTACGTCGTATGTTTTATGTAAAACATTTTGAAATTCTACTGCTACTGGTACTATGAGACAGCGCTATCGCGATCGTATTCGTCCAATTTGAAAGGAACCCACAAATGTACGTAGAAATTGGAAGATATTTATCGCAAACATGGTTTAATTTCTTAATTTAATGGTTTAATTTGATAACAAACGACGAACGGCCAGAGAACAACGATACGATGTTACAAATATCCTTTCGCGATCATCGATAACTATTTGAATATTCTTGCAAAATACGCTTGTGCTAAATGTCTCGTCTAATTTCCACGTGTATTCCCCGGATTCGTTTCAAACTTTACCGATATATCTATCGTCGGTGAAATCTCACAAGAGAGCTAACGATATTCCAAAGTGTTTCGTATAACGCGCGTAATACATTCGTAGGAGATGTGTACAAATGTTGGATTGGCTTTCGCGAACCTGCCTGTATACGTACGTACTTGAACGTTTCTCGCTTAGATCGAGAAACCACGAAGGCGAATCGATGGATTCACGAGCGGGACCGCGAGGAAAGAGAGACGCAAGTCGAGCCCGCCGAGGAATCGGTTCGGTTCTTTTTCGATGGCAAGATTGGCGAGTTTTCACGATGCTCGATTTCTCTGGTTTCGCCTCCTTTTCCCGTCTTTCCTTTTCCCGACCGTTCTAATTTCGTGGTAGACACGTGCCCGGATGGAAACAGATGTACCTCGGCAGCGTCGTATAAATACATCGGTGCTCGGCTAACTGGGCGGTCGTGTATCCCCGACGGGGCTGCGAGAGTCGACAACCGTGCCTTTGAATCGATATAGAGTTACCGGTACGACTGGCGCCAGCGTGACTGCGCGATTCCAGCTACTCGGATCGTGTCGCGGCCAGACTCACACCCGTTCTCCGAAACCGTCTACATTCTTTCTTCCCACCGTTCCAGTCGCTCCGATACCCTTCGCATCCTTCTTTTCAAGATTCCCTCAGGAATATCTCCGAGCTACATAATTTCTATGCGTCTCTTACGTGTCGTACTGCGTTTTATTTATTCTTATCTATTCAGCCGTCTTATCTGTTTTATTTTGTTCCTTCGTTGTTCTCATTCTTTAGCCTGTTTTAGTTCTCCTATTTTTGTCCCTACGCGTGATTTTTAGTCCGGATGAACCGCTAACGCTACTTACTCGGCTATCTGCTAATAATTGTGCTCTAACTTTCTTCGATGTTATTCTACCAAAGAGTATTCTCACCCGTTAGATTAAAGCTAGGGTGCTCAAAAAAGGGTTAAAAAATATCCACAGATCTGGGAACGCTGGTAAACCTTCTGAAACTGTGAACGTTCTAGAGTTACGGCTCGTACGTTCTCTCGGTTATTCTCCATTTCACTGTATTTTTCCAACGTTCGGAAATACCTTAAATTCTGACAAAATATGAAAATGACGTTACGCGCTTTTAAAACGAAACAAATTCCTGTTAAAACGAGAGCAAGCTTGAAATATAGAAATTCGAGGATCTAACGATAAGTTCGATAGCCCTTCGCCCTTTGCGCGTAACGTTCTCGCAGTACGGCACGATTTAATATCGCGTTTCTTCTTCTTTTATTTGCGTTTAGCGATACCAGTTTCAGAGTCGAAAGATCTTCGACAAGTTTCTCGAGCGAGTCATCGATTATTGCGTGGGTTCGTTTACTCAGTTTCAAAGCGACTCGGCGCGTTACGTGTCAAGTGCAAAACGCAGTTTGCGAGGCTGGCATAGCTGCGTTTTACTTTCTTACATTTTATCTTCGGACACGTCGCGGTACGCCGCGTCGCGTCGCGACGTATCGCCACGCATATCTCGTTCTATTCGACGTTCTTGTAAAGGTGCGTTTAGATCAAGCGAACGAATACTCGTGCTTCCTCCACTTCGAAAGTCTATAAACGAAAGTGTAAACGAGCATTCTTTCGCCATTTGGCGGCGCTCGCCGAATCGGAAATCGCACATGCGAATACTTAAAGAACGCTTCAAGAATGCTTCGAAAACGTCGATTGGATCCTTTTAGCCGTGGAAAGAATCGGATATGGTTTCATTTCAGGAGAAATGTTTAATTTAGACGACGAGAAGAAACCGGTGACGTGCCATTTCCCAACTATATTCTACGTATAAGTAAGGATCGCTTTTAGAGATAATTCGATAAAAAAATTAATTTTCACACTGTAAGATTCGTTTAAGATCCGCGAACTAAGCTAAATTTGCTATTCGCGGATAAGCTGGAAAATGTCACATCCGAATGTTCCAAGAATTCTCCAAGAATGTGCCAAAAATGCCATTGTCGCAAATATGTTTGCGTACGGAATGCTCGATCGTTGTTTATGTTAAACGAATGCCGTTGCTCTCGCTGTATGTTCTTGCACGTCTAAACGCGCCTTAACTAGTTTGTTCTTCTTTAAAAGGTTCGTGCGGCACCGTTCCGCGCGTAGAATGGCGAGTACGCGTGAATTCTCGAAAGGGGAACGGCACGGGGAAGGTGAATACCGCACGCAGATGCGCGACCGACATTATCGGAAGTCTTAATTGGTTTCAGAGTCGAACGGAGCATGTTGTTCGAGCGAGTGCGCGTTCGATAGCTTTTGTAGTTTTTTCTTGGCGCGAGCGGTGAACGGGAGGCGCTATAAAATTGCGTACACCGAAAGAGCAGGTGATCGTGAAAGGGTGGCCGTGTCGCAGGCAACGATCGCACGACTCACCTTCTCGTGGAACGAATTGCTGCAACTCGGACTTGCTCGTCAGGTGTTACCATGCCGCGAAATTTATCTCATTTTCGTGGCAGCGTGTATTATTTATTTGTTTGTTTACTGACAGTTTCGTAGGATAGAAGAATTCCACCGGTAGAAAAGAAGGGACAGGGAAAAGGTAGGAAAAGTACGGGAAAGATAGCGAAACGTATGGTAATAAGAGAGAAGAGAGCGACGAGCAACGATCGGGAAGTTTTAAAATTAAAATTATGAATCGAGATAGAAAAGTTATGAGATCTATGTTAAGGGAATCTTAGAGATTTCATAGATCGACTGGACACGCGTATCGATTATTACGATGGACGGAGCTAGCGAAATTCATCGTTCTATTAAATAAATATTTATTAAATAATAAGCGAAGTAGCTCAGAGTTCAACAGCGAGCAGGTCCGCATTCTTCCGAAGGGTAAATGTATGGAGACTAAATGTACGAACGAGGCACAGGTTATGGAACCTCTGAGAATTTTACGTACGATCGTGACATCGCGTATAATTCGCCTGTCGACGTAGAATTTGAAGATTCGAACTCCTGACAATATCATCGTAATTATGGGAGTTAAATGGTATAGGGGAAGCACGATGCGTGGCAGCCAATTTTAAGAATTTCTGTTGGACATCCTCGATATTTCGATGCGAGATTCTGAAGTTTTTAGGTCGGACGAAAAAGACTCTTAACATTGCTCGAGGTATTAAGTGCTTCTCCGCATAACTAAATACAGGTGATTATTTCTGCTGTGATTAAAATTCATTGAATCGCATTTAGATAAAAATCTGTTTACTTTTATTTTTCCTCGTTGCTATAGTCCTTGCGCTTAAGATGACTTCCAGTTAACAATGACATTGAATTATGATACATCCATCGTTTATGCTATCTTATATTCCAATCTTTATCCTGGTACATATTACATCGTTTCGCATAATTCTTTCCACTTAAGATCTATCGTACATTCGTTTTATCATCTTTTCTCTCTTACCTTTTCATTTACGCGAATTAAAAGAAGTCTTATTAAAGTTACAATCAAACATAAAGTCTGTCAAAGTCATTCTGAACCAATCGCGCAGGTAGAAGAGTAGCCATAACGCTAGGAAAAGCCTCGAGATGAGAAAAATCGGCACGCGTAGTAGAAATTTAGGATAAAGAAACATACTCGAGATATCGTTGATAAATAATGTAAAAGGAAGAGGTTCCAAACACGAGCCTCGAGCAACACCCGATCTTCTCCTATCGATCCGGAAACGGGGAAGATGAAGCGGAAAGATAAATTTCTCAAAGGTATCGAGAAAGCTCTGCTACGCGCGATGCGATCGACGAAATCGAGAGCGATGGCTTGATTTCGATTCGCGCCTGTTCTAAGCGCGTAGCGTCGCTATCGTCGATCGATCTGAAACTCGGAGAAAGTTGGGTCTCCGTGTCGGTTCGTCAGGTGCAAATTTCTGGCCAAGCCTCGAACAACCGACGCGTCGCGGTCGCTTCGAACGAGGAAATTTCAGAGACAAGCGTTACGACAGGTGGGCGCGAGCTGCAGGTCGAACCTGCCTGGCTGGTGAATGCGTAAGGGTGCCCCGAAACCGGAAGGTGCTCGAGCACGCGAGTTTCGTGTACTTCGTTCCGCGATAATTACTTGGCCGCGCTATTTT
Organism: Bombus impatiens; assembly: GCF_000188095.3. Taxonomy (NCBI): domain Eukaryota; kingdom Metazoa; phylum Arthropoda; class Insecta; order Hymenoptera; family Apidae; genus Bombus; species Bombus impatiens. The sequence goes on from NT_176574.1 coordinate 820,505, forward strand.
GTCCTCGCTGGCCGCGACGACGCTTCATCGAAGTAGCTGGTTGCTTAGTAACTAGTTTACTCCGTCGATGTTAGCGCTTAAAAACGCACAATGTGAGTCATAAACGCGTGTTCGCGGTTTAGGGGACGAATCTACACCTTCTGAGATAAGTAAAAATCGTCTTATGGACATACGTTGTACGTAGGTTCCTCGGTATTCGAGTTATGGACGATTAAAGAAAATATTCGCGTTCTGGTACACATCACTGCACGCTTTAACATCGAGTTCTGCGCTCGCTCGAAAATGCCAGGAATTCTTCGAATAGTTTCGAACCCATTGTTTCTCGCTTCTCGATCATACGCTTACGATGTTCACTCGCGTCGAGTATCTACACGATAGATCGCGAACGATCGCCGAACTAAAAATCTGACAGAACGTTTTCCTTAATCATCTTTGATCGTTTTTACCTTATTCCTTGGCGTACATTAAGTATGGGATAGCGCTCCCGTATAATCTTTACTATCTACCATTTGCATTATCATTTTCGATAACGCAAACGTTCCGTTTCGGGTAAATGGAAAATGACCGCGATTCGAATGGAGTTATTTTCCAAGCAGAGGAACGGTGCTCGCGTGACGGTGGCGTGTGCCCGCGGGGGCGTTCGATTTCTAAGTTCTTCGAATCGCGTGCTGAGCGAAGAGAGAGAAAGAGAGAGAGAGAGAGAGAGAGAGAGAGATACTGTTCTCTGTGGTGGTTCGCAGCGGAGGACGTCAACTCGGCGCTTGGCTCGGCGCGGATTCGAAGGAGGATGCAGCCAACCGTTTTACCACGGTCGTTGGTGTGCCGCGGGGCGAATCCGGATGGCAGAGTGTGAGATGCCGTGCAGAACGGTGTGGTCCGGTCTGATTGGGTTCGGCTCGGTTCGGTACGGTTCGCAACGTCGATGCGCACCTTAAACGTGGGCGGATCGGCCGGTCAGCCGCCTCGGGTGTTTCTCACCCGCATGCTTGGCATACGTGCCGCTCATCTTCGCCCCTTTTCTTTTTCCTCTTCCCATCAACGGCCCCATCCCGCGCCACGCACACAATCTCTCTCTCTCTCTCTTTTTCTCTCGTCGTCTGGGCTACCGGTTCTCTCTCAATCGCCATCTCGTCTTCTCGTTGCACGATCGATCGGTTTCTCGTGATTCGCGTGTCCACATGCTCCTTGCTTCCGAGTCGGGTCTCCGCCAGTTACTTCTTCTTTCGCGTCTGATCGACCACGAGTACCAAGTTTTTGTCGCGTTTCCCGCGTTTCCTGCGATAGACTCGAACGGAGCGCCGC
>NT_176574.1:822268-824482 GCF_000188095.3 Bombus impatiens
GCGCCGCGGCGCCGCGTCGCGTAGCGCTGTGTCATCGATTCCACGATCGAGAAGCGGACAGAGGCGCAGGCCAGAAAGACGGAAGGAGATAAAAGGCAGGCCGAAAGTAAAATCACGTTGGAAGAGAGGAGGCGTTGAACGTTGGTTCCCGCATCGCCCCGAGGACGTTCCCATGAGTCGGGGGCGGCAGGAAGGCAGTTTGCCGCGCTGAGAATCGTTTCGCTGCTACTCGAGGGCATCGGCGTTCCTGGGCAAGATCGGTGCGTGCAACCGTTCCTTTCCAACGCGTTATTACCAGAAGAAGCCTTAATAATCGGCTAGGACCGTTTTCTCCTTACGTTTCTATGTTCAATGCGAAATCATTCCAGGTCGATTATACCTCGAAAAATTTACACACGCGGTGCCTCCATATTCCATATACACCCCGATCGGTCGTTCGGTCGAGCAATGAAAATCGAACGTGACGAGACGCGAGTGTACGCCGATGTTTCTTCGGTTCAAACGAAAGTTTCTCCAATCGTGGTCACCGCTGATCCTCGTGAAATTTGAAGTCGCGCGGAAAGCGTGTCCGACGCGCCGCGAATACCGTGATCAGGAACGCATATGAAACTCGAGTCGCCCGCTCGATCGACGCGTCTATAAGTAAGCGTAAACTCGCGTCGAATTGACGCGACGCCACGCGACGTCGTTCGACGTCACAGGACGCGACGCTCGATGGTAAAGGCGCGAGCGATCGGGAACGCCGCTTGCGCGTATTCGTGGCGACGATCCATCGTTGCGGACGCGAATCAGAACGTTTTCGATAATCGAACACTGCGAAGATAACCGCGCGGATTATCATACGTGCGCGTGCACGTTGACAAAAGTTTAGCTTATAAAGCTGATTAAACCTTAGTTAATCACAACGGAGTAGGCAAGCATCCGGCGAAGGAAGGTGCCCCTTCTGACGACGACCAGTCGACTCGTCTGCTCGCCTGGTAAACGATTCGTCGGGCGGGCGGTCCCGCGCGGCAAACTTCACCACGGCTCTACCTCCGTTTCTCTTCTGATCTCCTCTTCTTTCTGACATAGCGATTGAATTCGGTAGCGCAGTCCGCGAATGCTTGGCATTCTACCGCCTTCGTCTTAAGTACATAAGTCCGGCCACTACGTTCTTCTTTAAGTATTTCCTTGACTGGTACGATGATTTACAGCGGCTCGCCAAACACTCGCCGAAATACGTAGAAACCTTTTACGCGTATGTTATACAAAAACGTTTTGAAATCTCGTTCGTTAGTCTCGTAACGAGACATAGATATGGTGATTATACGGATTGGTAAAATTTTAGATGCACGTAGAAATTACAAGATATTTTCTAGAAGTTTACGAAAATATTTTTGAACAGATAATTATTCGTTGCGTATATTAATAACGAACTAGAATATCTTGCGAGATCATTTTTTGCACTAATCGTATGTTTGAAAGTAATATTTACGTCGTATACTAGTTTCTCACTAAACCTATATTTGCAAATATATCTCGTAGCTTCTATGTGTATTTTTGCATTGCTTTTAAACTTTATCATTGCAACGACCATAGACGTATCTCATTACGGAGCTAGGGTTTCACAAAGCTTCGTAAAATGCACGTAATATTTTCTGTGGTGAGCGTTCGAATACATGCGCGAGTCACTGTACTTACGTGGCGTCTGCTTTAACGTTATACGGCTATTTTGCACGCGCATATTCGATCAATCGTTACGTATTTGCTCGTTCGTCGATCAACGAATCGTTATTTTGTCGTTACCCTTTGACCTTCTCGCCAGGGACCGGATGTTCCATAACGTATCGTTGGTAATCGGTACGTAACGGAAAAGTTGAACGTTTCCGATGATTCGTCGCTCGTTCATTTTGGTTTCTCTCGAGTTTAAAACGCGTAAAATTACTCGAAAGCGTAAAAACGATAAAAGACTTAACCAGGTAAGAAATCGCGAGGTTCGGGCGCTATTCAGCGCGAGATAAACTGCGATGAATAAATTAAAATTAAGAGGAAGGTTGGGGCGAAAGAGAAGGCGCGAATGAACTCTTGGACCGACTGTGTTCCTGGTACATCGGCAGAGCGCCGCAGCGCCACGCGTCACGGCGAGCACCACCGCAACGCGCGGCGCCTATACGCCGGTCATCGCGACGCAGATGCGCCGCCTCGCCGCCGCCTGGTCGCCGCGGCGCGGCGCGC
>NT_176574.1:825312-837558 GCF_000188095.3 Bombus impatiens
GGCGCGCCGATACATTCGTGCTTCCTTCGTTCCTCGACCCGCCTACCTATTTTCAAATTGCTGACACGCAGTGGCGCACCATCCCATAGTATCGTCCTTTCTTCATCTTATACGATATATCACATTTTATCGAATCGTATGACTTGTCCGATCGCTACGCTATGTTGAATCGCTACGACGATTTCGTTTACGATCAAACGGTGGATCGAAACGCGCTAAGACAATAATCCATCGAACTGTCTTTCGATGCGAACTATTGGCAGGAGGAAATGAAATTCTCTTCGGAGGATAGATTATTCGAACTTAGGACAGATTCACAGAAGGATGCAGAGGTCTTTTTTACCGATCGTTAATAAGTGCCATGTGAATGAACCGATGAAAGATAATCGGAATTACGTTACAGCGTCGGCGTCAGGTTTTGCCTATTTTTTCGGTTGTAGGATTTCGGAATATCGAATCGAAAGCACGGAATGCTATATCTACCGACGGGATGAATCTGTACGTATGGGGAAAATTCGAATCGCTTCGAACACGATTCGAAGCTTAAAATTCTCAGATGTCTTGACAGATGTCGAGTCTTTTTAAGTTTCGAAGCGTGTTAGAAGTCGTTCAAATTTGTCGCCACATGTACGATACAGATTCGAAACGATTCGAAGTGTTTCAGATTCTGTCGCTAACCGTAGCTCGTCTCTGCTCGAACGTTTTTTTCGGAATATCGGAGATCGATGCAGGATTTAATAACAATCATAATGGTAATACGTTTTGTTTATGAAAACATAGTAAATATCACGTTATCATACATTTGAGTTGAAATTGTAGTTTTATTTTTCAATTATTTCGTTAAGGAACAGTCTTTTCGTCTAGCGAAACGAATTCCTGCGGATGATCGATGGTGATTACGTTGCTTTGTTTTCGTACTTGCTTCTTCTCGGGATTGTTCCACGGTTGTAACTGACCGCTACCAAAAATGGTAAACGTAAGTGCGCCAAGACAATAAATCCACCCTAATATCCAAAAAACTATACTCCATCCTGAATAGGTTTGATTTTTGTAGGTTAACGAGCCGACCATGTAACTGCTTAGAAATCCGCCTAGGGAACCGAGCGTGTTCATCATGCCGAAAATAGTGCCTGAAAAGTTGGGTGCAATGTCTAAACTGTTCCCCAGATATCCAGCTGTTACTGCACCGTTGATCGTCAGAGCAATAGTGAAAATCGATACGGACGTAATGCGATCGTATCCGTAATTTGCTTGCACGATCATCAATAACCCTGGACTTAACACGGCTGCGAACAAGCGAAACAAGTATGAGAAGAGCTGTAGAATATCGAAACTCGAGTGTTGCGAATTATGAGTGCGAAAAAATCTCGATACGTAATAAAAAAAAATATTTTGATTTTTTAATCCTTTATTAAACTCGGAAAAAGATATCGATTACTATTGATATTATTACTATTATACTTACTATTGACTACTGTTCATTGATATATCAGATATAGTAATGATACTTGAGGTAGATTATGATAACAATTAAAGAATGTATTTACCTGATAAAAGTCATCAGAAACGATAGAGAATCGTTCAAAGAAAAATGTGAAGGTGATAGGAAACGGGAGGGACAGTGAGCTCATAATTCGCTAATAAAATAAATATCGTTACGTCGATGTAATCTTACGCGGATTAACTCTGCCGCGTTTTTCCATTCATTTCTGTTTCTCTAATGTTAAAAAATAACTCGTGTCTAAACAGAATATGAAAAGATTCTTATCGGTGGGTATGATTCCTCGTTTAAATTCTATGCTGATAAATCTACTGAATCTTTTTAATCATCTTCCTTGTTTCGTTAATTTTCAGGCAAGGTAAAAATATAAAAATTTGTGGAACGCAGCAACGTTAATCCCGACCAAAATTCTACGCTTACCGAAGCTGGTGAAGATCTTTCGAATAGCCGTTACCGACAATTTCTTTGTCTTGAACAAATAGTCAGCCACAGAGGATGTTGTAACGGCGAAGATATATTTGCCAAGGTACGGCAAGGAGGATAATAATCCGTTCTATGGAGAAACAAGGAACGCGGTGGAGTAAATCGAAGAAAATCATCGTTTCTAAGGTAAGCGTTGGTACGTACCTCTTTGATGTTGAAATTCAAGATGTACTTCATGTAAGTTGGTAGTTGATTGACAACGGTAAAGTAACCGAACACGTTACACGAGTGAGTCAGCACGATAGCCCAAACGGGAGTCGAGAGAAAGATGGATTTCCACGGAACGGGCAACCGCTGCAAACCAAAAACAGAGAGAGATAACGTATCGAATTAGACGCATATGTACTCTTCGATCGTACCTTTGTCGTGGAAGTAGAACCGATCGAGTCTTCGATATATTGGCGTTCCTCGATCGTGATTCTCGGATGTTGTCTAGGAGAATCGAATATTAAGAAAAACCAAGCTACGCTCCATACGAGGCCTATCGCTCCGGTTACGTAGAATACGGATTCCCAACCGAGGTAAGCGATTAGAAACCCACAAATCGGCATAGTTATCGCCGCTCCGAGCGACGAAGCTAAAACACGATAGACACGCGACGTTCAAAGAAATTTTCTTTCTTCCTTTCTTCCTTTCTTTCTTTATTTCTTTCTTTCTTTATCTCTGTACCCGGCGCGGATGGGCTACCTATGGTAGCGAGCAAAAAGGAAGTTTAAAGTTTGCCAATTTGTATATGTGTATATGCACATATTAGTAACTTCTCTATTGGATATTTTTCATCATGTTGCTAACAGCCAGCTATTCCGGACTATATACAGTGGCTGCACCAGGTGCACATATTTGCACACCGTTGTATTTATTACAGCATTCATGTACCAAGTAATTAATTCCAAGTGATTTCGCGGTGTTTAATTAGTTCCAGTGAAGATTTTGTGTCATTTAGTAATACTTACATATGCCTACAAGCAGGCACTATTTGATAATGTGAAAATGAAATGTACCTACTCGACAAAAAGACGCTTCAGTAGAAAATAAGGGAACGTACAAATATTTTTTTGCAGCCACTGTATTATATTTATTCGCTCTTCTTGTCAGATACAATTTGTGTTGCAGAATTATTTTCCATACCCCTCTTTATGTTTAAACTTTTTTGCTACGCCCCTGTACTCACGAGTCATTTACTTACCCATCATATTCGAGACGAATTTGCTGCGTTCCGTCGGTGGTATCCACCTTGCGGTCATCGGCTGCATGGCAGGCCAAGTAGCTCCCTGCATACGTATGTGGGAAATCGATTACACGGCGTAGGCCAACAAAGAAAAACGCTATTACAAGATGAAACGGGGAAATGGAGATCGGTAAGACCAACCAGTTAAAATTGAAAAGCTCACCAACATGAATCCAAGCACCGCTCTTAAGGCGACGACAGCGATGTAGCCATAAGTCGCCGACAGAGGTGTTAATAACGTAATAGCGCTAGATACCATCATACTGTATCCAAACACTCTTTTAGGTCCTACTACTTCAGCGAGACGGCCACCTGGCAACTCTGTGCATATGTAGCCCCAGAAAAAGCTACCCAACACGAGATTCACTTGGTACTCGTTCCACGGATATCTGGTCCGATTCGTTTCCTCCTGGGAAGCAGAGCGGAAATCTTGATCGTATCGAACGGATGAAAGAAGAACGATAAAGCCTTCGAAGGATAAACTGTAACGTACGTGTGCAGGCGCATAGGGGAACGAAGCTGTAGCGGGATTAGGGGCGATCGTCGCTGTTCCATTATCGAGCGAGGTAACGTTTACCGCGATTCCACGATCGAAGTACTCGGTCGTGGCAGATTTACTCGAATCGTTCAACCGCCAAGTATCGTTGCTCGGAATCACCATCGATACTATGGCGATCGTCATGTTGACGCGTAGCATATAGTTTAGCATGAAACCAAGGATCACCATGATGTTTAACACTTGTCTACATGTCAGCGAATCTGAAAGCACGAGCGGCAAGGGTCTTATCGGGAGTGTATTCGTCGAGGTGCGGGCAGGAACGTACAGTAGGTGGACAACGAGGTCGTTAAACAAAATAGGACCAACGACTGATCTAGCCGCACGCGTTTGACACGTGCGTATCCACTTGCATCAATTTTTTGAAATCAATTGGCACCGTCGGTAGCGATTCGACCCTGTACTACATAGAGCAGGCCGATTTCAATTTGTTGCGTCGCTAAATAAGTCGATCGGACAGATCGAGGTTAAACGAAAACTGCGCGGTACCCGTGAATTCTCGATAAGTACGTCCAGATTCCATCGATTCGGTCGCCAATGTTAGGAATTAATCGTTCTTATTAACACGTTGACTGACACGATGGCCACTGGTGAGCTACGTTTTACTAAATTTTTTCCAGAATCATTAAAATGAGACGAATTTCATGGACTAGAAAAAATGACCAGTTACACACGCAAGGAGGCTTCAACCATAATTTCGTCGAATTTCGGAGCTTTATTCGAGCCGTGGGACGAGCATGGTTCAAAAGTTATGGCAAGAAGACAATGATACTTGCTAGAATGCATTTACTCCGATATAAGTGGTCAAAAATGAAATTGCATATGCGTTTGATTGCGAACTTAATTGTGGTAAGGTATTGTTAAATAGGGTTAGGTTAGGTTACATTCCATGGATGGCTAGCTACGTTAGATCCCTCAAAAGATCTAACCTAACGAACCAAGTGCATGTTACTCAGGCCCTTCCCCTCTACAATATATTTCAAGGACAGGGCCATTGGAGTTGAGGCCCCCTTTTGTTCATTATTAAAGAAAAATATTCAACGATACGAATGATGTAGATAAAGGAAATCATGGTCGGAAAAAAGAGCGCAAACGCGATGCACTATTTTGCAAGAATTGAATGTTACGATTAGATTGTGAATACCTATGAAGAGAACCAAAGAAATCGAAACCTATTCGGTAATTTCTTTCGTTCACTGAGAGTTACGACGAGTAATCCACTTTGGATGATTTATTTTCGAATGTTATACACACTCTCCGAATACTCGTACATTTAAATTTATCGTAAATACAGAAAAACCTGCAGTCTAGTTATGATATAATGTATCTTGATCTATCGCGGCTTTCAGGGCAAAATATACATACAGCGACTACAAAAAGTATTGGCACATATCTTTATCTTTCAATGAAGCGTTTTTTTTTTTGTAGCAGATTCTACATTTCATTTGCGTGATATCAAAGTTTTGTAGTCGTACGATGTATGCCACAAAATCATACGAGATTGAATATACTCGAATAGTAATTAATCAGTATGTAAATCTTATAATACAATGGCTGAATGAATGAATACAATGACCTGCCAATACCTTTCGTAACCACTGTATTTGCATGGCAATCAACGTGTTAACCGCGCGTTTAAAATCTAAACGACGCGCGGTATCGTTTCGGTACTCGAATTCGGAAGTTTTTTGGCGCGTTTGAGAATTGATGGCGACCTTCACCCAGAACTTCACAGTCGCTTCCGGCTGCTATTTATATTCGCGTTGGCTGGCACAGTGCGCGGGAGGTTTGTGTCGCGATCTTCGTTGCGGTAAGCAGCGCATGTCGGCGTTCAGCGTATAATGCTCGCTCGACCTTTGATTCGTTTCGATAAGTTCGAATTCGATTCGATTCGAAAGTTCCAAGTTCGATTCGGATGAACGCGCGTGTCATCGTGTGTAGCGGATAAGTCGCGACTTTAGCGAACTGTATTCTTTGAACGAGCGTTAATCCGAAGGTTGGTTTCCGCGATACACTGTCGACCCATAAGTATTAGAACATCAGCCGATCTATAGTTCGAGTCAAATACTTTCCGTTGTTCTTGTCGAGGAGAATTTTCTACGAGGTTTCACCGATGATATAGATTCGTGGTTTCGTTCTCGTTGCTTGTAACTTTAAAACTCTCAATGAATGTAACGAATAGATGTCCTAATACTTACGATCAGCGATGTGTATGTAAATGCAAGGATCGCTTACCTAGGATCTTGTGGTTCAAAGCCATCCTGGATGCGTTAGAAGTCGATCGCTGCTAGCGGAGGAGAATTTATCGCTAGTTGCGCTTCTCGATCGTCGATTCCGATTAGAAAAGGCGTAAAACGGGGTTAAGAAAGGAAGAACGAGTGGAAAGGATTAGGCAAAAACGTCCGGTAATTCTTGCAACGCAGGAAAAAGAACCACGCGGTTTTTTCGAAACGCCGATAGAATTTGGAAACGGCCAGGAAAAAAAGGCGAGACGCGCGTGAAATAGTCTCGGAGGGAGACGAAGCTACGAGAAAGGAAGACCCGAAACTAGCGACGCGGGAGAAATGTTCGGCCCGAGAACAAAGTATAGACGAACTTCGGCGTGTTGCTGGCAACGGAATCGCGTTGATGGAATAGCGCGGTGGTCCTACAGCGTGCCAATGATGACGTTACGACAGCGTACAAATTGCTTCAACGGACTGGGTATATAGCGATATGTCTGTAAACGTCCATCATTACTCGTATTAGTATTCCTGTTTCTATTTCTATTCGTGACTGTGCGAGTAGTAGTACCTCTACTGTTGCACGCTGACTGGACGGTGGTGGTCGTTATCATCGCGAGTACGCACCAACACACGCATCTCTGACAATGCAATATCCATACCTCTCACCTCTATTCTCAGTCACGTGTACCTATAGGATTCAATATCTCGAATTATGAAACGAACTCGGACTGATCTCTTTTTTTTCGTTTCCATTTTCTTTTTACGAATCTGTTTTGGAAAGATCGAGGGAAGTTTTTCGAAGGGACAAACGCAAAATCAGTTGTTCGAACGTGTTTTTTAAGGAATTTCTCGATATAAACTTTACTCGACTCTATGTACATACAAACAAACAGCGTGTTCCGTGAAGCGCGTTCGATGGCCGCGCGATGAACACTACCCGTTTTTATCACACGCGACCACCAGGCTCGTCGAATCGACCAGTGAAAGAAATTTGGACGATTAATCTAAAATGTTGAGCTTGCTGGAGGTCTTCCTAAGCTGTGCTCGCCACGGAATAATTTGAGCGTCGTCGTCGTCTGTTTCGTTCGCCTGCGTGCCGTGCGATCCTTGATGCGAGGAGTTCGCGTCGGCAGGCTTCTTCTCCTCGACGTCCGGTTTCTCTTCGTGTCGGTGGGTAGTGCGCGATGAGATAGACGAAGGCGAAACATCCCTCCTCGATGTCGGCGTCGGCGTTGGCGTCGGCGTCGCTACCGCGTCTACTTTGGCTGTTGGCGTCGCGCACACTTGGTTCAGTCTGTTAAAAAGAGGAAACGCGTACTATCAACGTGTATCGCAGTGCTAATACTATTACTATTGTTATCGGTAGACCGTGGATATTTATTCGTGGAAATTCATATTTTTATAAAGACACGTAAGGGCACACGAAGGAATAGAACCTAAGCGGAAATTTGTCTTGCTTACTAAATACGCGTGGTAATGTAGGTGCGTTTATATGCTTTTAAATTTCCTATAAAAGTATAAAAATCCACGGTCTGATTATCGAATTACGGTAATCGCGGAGAAAGAAACGGCGAACCTTTTTTCTTCGTTGTCCTTTTTGGCGAGGAGCTGCCTCTTCCAAGCAGGAATCGCTTTCTGTCGTCTCTCTTCGTTTTCCCTGGCGAGCTGCTCCTCCAATTCCTTCTTCGCTCGCTCGGCGGCCTTCCGCGCCAGCATCTGTCGTTTCCATATCGGTATCACGTTCCCCGAACTGTCTTTCTCTGGGATCTTCGGCGAAACAGAAGATTAAACACGATGAATAGAATAGGATCGTGACTAAACGAAGCGAACGAAGGAGAAACGATAATCGACTCAGATAGCTCACCTGATCCACGAAATTCGAAACGTTGAACGCCTTGTTGATCTCCGACATGAGATTCTGCTCCTGTGTCTTCTCCACCTGCGCCATCTCCACCTTCATCTTCTTAATTCCAGGGATGTCCTTGGTTCTCTTCAGTTCCGCGATCAAGTCGGTCTTTTGTACGAAGAACGGCTCTGAAACTGACGAAGAAGATAGATGGAAGCTTCGAGACCAGAGATAACGCGATCGATAACGGGATTTTCACGAATCTATGGGAAATTCGGGTTCCAATTTTTTAATCGTACGCGTAAAAATATGAATTTGCATAAATATACGCAATCTAGCTATGGTAACCTACCGTTCGTCATAGATACGCTGCGCGGCGGAGGCGCCGAGAACGTTTTCGTCGCGTTCATTTTCGCGGAAGTTCTACGCAGTTGGATACTGGTCAGATCTTGAATGCTGATGGTGGCGAGTGGCTGCAGGGTTTTCTGTGATTCGAGATCGGTCATCGCGACCGTGCTGGACTCCTCGTTGATACGTCGAGATTTTTGAAGCGGAGACAACGGTGGCGGCGGAGGTCCAGCAGTCGATTCCTTTCCCTCTTCGACCACCACCACCACCCTATCCTCTTCCTCTTCCTCCTCCTCCAGCTCCCGAGTTGCTTTACGCGTGGCAGCCCTCTCCGCTAAAGCCTCCCTCAGTTCCTCTTGCTCCTGTTCCTCGGTCCCTTCCGGTCTCACGAAGCCTTCTCTTCGGTCACCGCTTCTACTTTGTATGTCCAAATTGTCGACCGATCTGCGAACGCGTTTCCTCAGATATGTTATGCGTTAACCGACTACGTAATACATTATTTATGATACACGGTCGTTACGAATAACTGCAACCAAAATCGGACACTGTAATAAATTTGAAACCTTAAAACTGTAATGACTAAGCATTACGAATAATGACCTATTAGTCACTTGGACCGTAACGTATATACTTCCGTATATTTCTATATATATATACGATCCCCAAAATCAGAGTGTATCGAGTCTACGTTTGAAAAAAAAAAAAAGAAAAAAATTAACGTTTTAAAAATTTTTCCTATCAAATTCTTCACTCTTCCCGATATATAATATGATATAAATCTAAAAATGATATTTAGTCCATATCTCGTTACAAGGTTGTTGCAACATCGATTCGATTCATTTTAAAGTTCGTTGACTCGATACACTTTGGGCTCCGAAGTTGAGATATCGCTGCTGAAACGAGAAGATGGCTAGGCGAAGAAACGCGAGTCCGGTTGGTTATTTCTGATAGATCCGGTGCAGTCGTCAAGATAAACACGCGTATTGGCCTAAAGTGTCACGTACATAGAAATAAGACGATATAGCGACGCATGACATCTCTCTAGCCAACTTTTCATTTCTCTGTACCTCGATAGGCGAACGCGACGAGACGAGCGATCCCGACCAGCATCGTATAAAAGCGATATCGGTATCGTTCGTCAACCTATCCTACCGACCTTGCTTTCAACAGGCTGCTCTTTGACGAAATCTTGCAGATGCTCTTGAGATACTCGGACGGCTTGAGCAGAGTGTTGGAGTCCGCGTTGGCGAACTTGGGCGGTATGAACGGTAGCACCATATGTTTATTGACCAGATGGGACGTTTGGTTCGTCTTAATTTCCTCGGTGTCCGCCGGTGGACTGGCAGGAGGCACTTCCGGCTGCTGATGCTCGCCGCAGGATACGTCGGACTTGTTGATCGCTGTTCCGAAACAGAAACGAGGTGGGGGAAACGAATCGTAGTACGCGTCGGACAAGTGAAATCTAGGTAAGTGTATTATATGCCCGATGAGCGCTATGGTCTAGTAAGTGGCCGTCTTTGCGATTCACCGAGGCTTTAATTATTATCATCATTATCGTTAAACCACGTTCAGCGACGTAAAAATACCTGGTTTAAATCGGTCGATCGTTCGACTCGATTAATCTCGCCCACCCTCTTCTTCTATTTCTACTCCATCTCATTTCCCCCTCCCCTCCNNNCCCCCCCTGCCACTATCTTTTTCTCTCTTCGACTCATCCGCTTTTCTCTTTGCCCATTTTTCGATTTACGCTTTTCACTCTCGCGCTTCCCTTAGCTTAGCTACCCTTTTTCTTTTCTTTTTTTTTTTTTTTTTTTACAAATGACAGAAGATCGAGCGAGACGAATCGAGGATCGAAGAAACGAAGTTATCGACAGCTCGAGAGAGCTATATCTTCTAGCTTACCTGCAGACGCAAGGTTCGCTCCGTTCTCGGTTCTTCCATTCCGGTTCGTTTCACCGGAGACGTCTCTTTTCTCGTCCCTGGTTATAGGTTCCGCGTTTTGCTTGGCGTTCACCACGAGCACCACGACGTCTTCCTTCTCCGGTAGTGGGGGCGGTGGTGGTGGAGGCGGTGGCTTGGCGAAGCTGAGAAAGACGCGCGATGCAGGGAAAGAAGAAGAAGAAGAAGAAGAAGGAAAAGAAGAAGAAGAAAAAGAAGAAGAAGAAGAAGAAAACGAAGAAGAAGTACATCGTGAGCTAGTTCTTGCCTACGATATATCGCGCGAGTCGTCGAACCAACGAGTCGTCCGACGCGTTTCGTCGCGATAAAATCGCTTAGAATCGAATGCAATCAGTTCGCTTCTCTTCGATTTTCTGTCTGGCGGCGCACGGCCTTATCGCTCGGCCTACTTACCTGACTCCGCCGTTCGCCGGTTTGATCTCCTTTTCGCTTTCTACTTGCGACGACGTACCGGTCGTGTTCTTTTTCTCTGAAAATCGTATGGACGATCGATCAGCGGTTGTCGTTTGAAAACGCACTCGTCGATTCAACGTACCGTGCGACGACGACTCCACGGTAAACTTCTTTCCGGCTCGTTCGTTGCTGCTGTTCCGCGACAGCGACGGCGTCGACGCGCTCGACGAGAAGCAAGGAATCTCGCTGCTGACGTTCGACGACTCGCTCGCGCTACTCGATCTACTGTATCTGCGATCGGTTTTTCGAGATCGGCTGAAATCGATTCGTCACGTTCATATCGCCAACCAGTCCGTTCGTGCGCCACTCTCGTACCATTTCAAGCTCGTCGATCGACGACACTCGTCCTCGCGTTGGTTATACACACCGGTCCTGTTAAACCGGCTACGTTCCAGCGGAAATATCGAGGTCGTCCTTCCGCGAGAAACGGCTGACCGAGCATTAGCGGAAACGAACGCGTTTCGAAAGCGAACAAGATCCGCGCGACTATTGCGAAATCCATGCTGCTTTTAGCGGTATGTATTACTACGTATCGTCGATCGACCGGGACGACTACGAGCGAGCTGACGAGCGCGCGATTGGTGCCGCGTACCTGCGATCGGATACGTTGTCGATCTGCACCTTCCTCTGCGGGCTGGCGACTATGCCAGCGGTCTCAGGATCCTGGCGCAAACAAATTTGCTCGTACGCGTGCTCGGACGGCTCGCGCGTCATTTCGGCTTTGGTCGTGTAGCCGTTTTCGCCGGACGATCGGTCGAGAACGCCATTGTTGAAGTGTACGTCCACTTTCACTGAAAATTCAGAAGACCAATGGATGACCGTTTGGTCGATCGGTCGAGACGGCGCCGCGGCGTAACGAGTATCTCTAAAATTCTCTAAAGTCCACGCTAAAGCAACAGCGAGGAATTTTTTATTGACGTTGAAACAAAGTCGTAGCGAATGTTTCTCCAGCGTTTTTCGTATTTCTGTTGCCAGCGACAAGTCGTCGCTCTAGTTTCGAACTGTCCTAACTGCATTTTCCAGACAACTGTAATCAACCAACCCACGTACGTCCGATTGGTACAGAGAATACAATTTGTCGATAATACGACGAAGATTCTATTGTACGCAGAAATCGACAAATATTTCCTACGTTCTGACTCCACACGACGATATTGAACTTCGTGGACCTCGAACTTAGCTCTAGAACTATGTACAGCGACGAAATATCGTTGCTCGTTGCAATCGAGATCGCTAAAGATAAGAAAAAACAAAATTCAACGAAACAAAGCCCAGCGTGGACGAAGTCTTTCTACGTGTCGCTGGTCGTTGGAAATGTTTTGCGACAAAACGTGCGGCAGCGAGAGGCGACGTAGAGTCGCTCGCCGTTGCTTCAGCGAGGACAGAGTTTCGATGTTTCGCTTTACGACTCGTCGCTACCGGAAGCGAACGACGCGCGTACCGAGTCGAAGTCTCGGCAGCAGCGCGAGATATCTGGGACTCGCGCCACTTACCAGTCAAAGTCTCGTCCTTCTTCTCAAAGTGTCGATGCTTGTCCGTGTCCGCGAACAATCGCGTAATCCTCGTGTAGACGAGATCGTGCGGGCTGTGCAGATAAAAGGACTCTGTATCCTTCGGCTTGACAGGCTCGCCGATGTACGCGCTCAT
>NT_176574.1:837596-841218 GCF_000188095.3 Bombus impatiens
TGGTCGCGAGCCAGGTGGATGTAGGAAAAACGGCTCTTGAAACATACCGCAGCCGCGCAACGAACACTGAAAACACCACCACCGTCGTTCCCATTATCGGACGCTGCCGTCTCGCATACCTCTCGTACTCTCTTCCGGAAGAGTGGTTCGCGCTGTTTCAAGCCGAGCCGAGCCGTGCCGAGCCGAGCCGAATCGAGCCACGGCTGTAGCCCGTATCGTTCTTCCGAATCCGATCGATCACGCGCCAATCGCGCGCGACCGATCCGATTTATCGCGACTTACCGCTACCCCTTACAAACGAGATTTTACTCTAACATGCGCTACTAGCCTTGTCAGCGGAGCTCGTCGTGCAGCTGCAAGTCGTGGCGTCGCTCATGTTCTCCGAATACTCTGAACCGGAACGATCCCTGGCCATTCTGCCGGTGACATCGGTACGGTGGGCCTCGCTTCTCTCCTACGGAACGTCCCGTTTCTTCTTTAAATTCCTTTCGTTTATTCTCGGCACGACGATAGTCGATCGACAGGCAGATAGGACGCGAAGAGCCAACACAGTTTCGCGGATCGAACGATCGGGCTAACAGGTTTCCTACGCGGTAACTTTCTACGCGGAAGAAAGGATTTAAACGACGCGATTGCCGCCACTGGTCGTTCAGATAAACGAGTCGATAAAACGGCGAATGTAATCGCGATTGCGCGAGGGTTACGAGCATGCACGAGTTGCGGACGTTCGCGCGCGTTACATACCATTTCGTAAGCGCACTCGCCGCACCGCGCCGCGATTCGCCCATACACCGTCCCGAAGCTTCGGCGTAGAATCATCGAACATTTTGCAAATTGCGCCAATTGTTTTGGCTCTTCGTACGCCCAGTATTTTACGTTATGGTTACGGCGAATGCGTATTGAAATGGAGTTCTGGCGAACGAAACATCGAAAGATCGAGATACGTACGCTCGTAAGAATCCGTATATGTATTTCATTATTTCGATGTACCGTGTTGGTCTGGACGTTAATTCGTCCGAGTATGCATCCACTGTAACCACATACTTAATACACGTTGAGCGACGTTGGGTCGACAACCGCGGTTGTCATCGATGAACCGGATTATCAAATTTTTTGAACGATTAGAATAAGATAAATTTTGGATAAGAACTAGAAAATATTCAACGACTCGAACTATTCAGATGAATCGTCAGAACAAATCTTGCCCAAATACGATATTATATTTTGCGAAAATTAAACTTTAGCGTGCAGAGTAACAGTTGGAGAAAATAATGGAAACGTAAACGTATGTTATAACACGCATTACACATACGTATGTGTATACATATACGACGTACAAAAGGTGTTTCCATTATTTTGACCAACCCCTGTATATTTGCCAAGGCGAAACATAAAATTCGCGCGGCAATCAACGCGTGAAACGTACATGCGGGCTTTTTTACTGATTTCGCCGAGTACGCTAGACGCCGCTAAAAGTCACGTAAAACGTTAAAAGTTATCTGAATGTTTCCACTGCCCGCAGCTAAACATCGCAAAAGTACACATTCACAGTAAGATATTCCATCGTTCGTGTATGAAGCGTAAAATCGCATTCGATAGCGACCGAGCATTGGAAAGAAAGACACGAGGGAAAACAAGCGCTTGATCGTGGCCGTTCTCTTTCGTTCGGTGATCGCGTACGCGGAGAAAACGCGTTTCGATCCTCGAACCGATACGCCCGAGTTACCCTTTTCCAAGCAGC
Organism: Bombus impatiens; assembly: GCF_000188095.3. Classification (NCBI taxonomy): domain Eukaryota; kingdom Metazoa; phylum Arthropoda; class Insecta; order Hymenoptera; family Apidae; genus Bombus; species Bombus impatiens. The sequence continues at coordinate 839,338 of NT_176574.1, forward strand.
GTCCGTGCCTTTCGCGCTGTTACAGACGTTGCATCGAGGGTACAGAATCGCTCGGACGAACACGATACCGTGGCGATCGTCTTTCCTTTCTTTCGTTCGAGTTTTCCGATGGCGTTCGTTTCGTAGCGCTTGCTACGGAACCGCGACATGCTAGCTGCATAACCGGGTGAAGGACGACGAACGATGGACGGTGGACAATGGACGATGGACAATGAACGATGGACGATGGACGACACGGCGGATGAGCGAGGGACTCGCGTGACACATGGCTAGAGGAATCGCGCAACGATTCGCGAGACGAACGTTTCATTCTCGTTCGTTATCGTATCGTTCTCGACTGATTCGAAATGGACGACGATGGTTCACGATGGAACAACCGTTTCACCGTTATCGTTCTTCCAAACGATCGACCCATATGGAAAGCGGAGGCGATCGCGAATCGCGTCGTTTCTCGTTTTACGACCGAGTAAACGAAACGCGGATACGGTACCATGTTCTTGGACGACTGCGTGGAATCGAGCCTCACCGAGGCGAATTGTAATTGTAATCGTGGAATCTATTATAGTTGTATCGTTTCAAGTAACCTTTTTAGCGCGTTTTCCTTTCACGTCGAAGATTTGCGTGACTAGTACTAGCCAGGATCGAAGCACGTCGTCATCGTCGTTGTCGTCGTAGTCGTCGTTGTCGTCGTCGTCGTCGTCGTCGTTGTCGTCGTCATTGATATCGATCGGTGAAGGGTGATAATCGTAAGGATCGTTCACGAGCTCTGTCATCGGGCTCGGTCGGTCTCGAACTTGTTCTGATTCACTTACGTGTACACCCATGCAAAATCGGGTCGGCGATCGTTGCTCGTTCCGCGGCAAGAGATCTCGTCGCGGTTCCGCAGGATCGGAAGCGAGCCGATTATTTATCCGCTGATTCGATCGTCGATTCGTATCATTCGCGGCACCGCGAATGTTTGGCAGCGCGAAGCCGTACGCGTGGAGCCGAGAGGTCGCGCCGAGAGGACGAGAGAATTCGTCGAGAGAATTCCTGACTCGGCGCGGTCGATGTTCTCGCGCGTACTCGTGTCGACGAACGATAATGGAACGCGGCGATTTCGAACGCGCACTACGCGCTCTTGTTCGAGTTGGCGATGAGCGCGAACTAGAACGAAACTGGTAAACCACCGGCTGATTTAACGACCCTGTTACCGACTCGTTTATATACGCATATTTCGGCTAGTTTAGTCGAACTTTTTCGTGGCCGAAAACGAGAACTCGAGAGACCGGTCGAACGACAAACTCGATCCGTGCGCGGTAAGCGGCAGGCCGAGACTCTCTCGACTCGAGCCCACCTGTTCCGAGCGAGAGCCGGCCAACTGGTCGCAACCTTCCTCTCGGAGTAGGGGTACGTGCCTCCTTGGCTACCTAGTTACTACCGATTTTCGAATCGAGCCGTATTCTCTGCCGCTCGCTTCCACGCTTCTCCTCTTTCTCGTACCTGTCGCACTCATTTTTATTCGATCGTCGGATAAGTCTTTCAGCATTTTCTAGTACGAATCGTAAACTTTACTCCCAGTACTTTGCAACGAACCGATAGAACCAAATACGCGTCGATCTGTTCGATAGTCCTCTGCGGATTATTCCATCCGTGGAAAATTTCGTTCTTTCTATGGAAAACGCGAGCTCAGAAAGGTATACGACTTATCCGACGATGCGCTTCGCATCGAGTTCTCTGGCAAACGAGACGATAGAATCAAATGGCGAGAATTCGCGAGCTTGAAACCGGAAACCGCGCGAACCGATTTCGATCTAGAAGTACGAGATCTCGCGAGAACCGGCGCGATGACGTCGTCGAGTCGAGCCGAGCGCAGCCGAGTCGAGCCCAGCCTAGCCGAGC
>NT_176574.1:841643-846714 GCF_000188095.3 Bombus impatiens
CGAGCCCAGCCTAGCCGAGCGCTCGGCCTGCATCCGCGGGATCTCCGTTATTCGGCTGACGGCCGAGCAGGATGCAGAAGAAAGGTTGCCCCGTTGCCGGAGAAGGAATCTTCTCTTTGCTAGCGAGATTTCTCTCTTTCTCTCTCTCTCTCTCCTTTTCTCTCTTTCTTCTTCTTCTCTCGCTTAACTGTAAACGGCCCCCACCTCTTTGTAATTTCATTCTCTTGGCTAGTTCGCGTCCCGCCGGATCGAAACGGGGCAAATTACGCGCAATTAGCTCGTTTCGCTCGTCAACCTTCTTCGCTCCGTTCCTCTTCCTCTTTTCCAGCGTTCGCCACGCGACACTCGACGATGTTCGCTTCGATGGATCGTTTACATCTCAACGATCACGTTCGCTCGATTAAATTCAACGTAGCAGTTTTAGCGAATGAACGCTGATATTTTCGAATCCCGGTGGTCGCGCTCTAATCACGAGGACCAGTTCTCCTGGCCGAGCGAAAGGCACGAGTTACTTTGCCCTAATAAGCACACCGTTTTCCAGTAATTCGATATACGTACGTTACGTATAATTCGAACCCTTATGTTTCTCGAGGACGAAGCTGGACAGACGTATCGATCGATCGATGGCTCTTTCGCGGTCTGCTTCGAATCGCCATGTGTCTCTTCGTCCGCAACTCTTCCTCGTATTTCTTGTCCGAGCACGACGTTTCATTTAGCCGACTTAAATGTCGACGTAATCGACGTTTCTCTGGCTATTGATCGCCTAGACGTAAATAAAATTTCTGCTGAAATCTTTATTAAAAATATCCTCTCGAGATCACGCGTGGATGATTTTTAGATCATTTTCAGTAGATCGTTACCCTCGGCTTTTTTCTCCCTACCCAATACCAGTTCATTTATCTCGATATACAAATTTGGAGACAAGGAGCGAGTCAAGAATTTCCAGTTTAAATACGTTTGCAGACATGTCTGGAATAATTATAGCCATCAAATTTACGACTCGCCTGAGAAACTATTTCTCTCACTGATTATGAAAGTAGCCCAAGTCGTGTATTTATCGTTTCGAGATGTCTAAAGTTTAGCGTTCGACACCTGAACTGAATTCTTTTCGACGACGTATCGGCCAGCTCGATGCAAAGGTTCAATATTTACTAATTTGCAAAGACGCTCGTTGTAACGCAGATAGACGCAACGCAAAGTAAATGATCAAGTAATGTGTTTCTTTTTTTTTCAGATTCTTGATTTAGGCCACTTTCATAATCACCGGCACGTTCGTCTTACCATCAACACGAATTTTTTCCTGCAAGATCGACGGTCACGGATTCGACAACTTCCTGTAACTATGTCACACATGCTCTTGACAACAAGTGTCAGATGGACGTGGATTTCAAGAATGCATTTGGCTCGGTTCGGTGTCTTTTGCTAGAAATCGTATCAGTTCGCTTTCGAGAGTAATTTCTGACCCTAGTTTCGCGATTACTTAAAATCAACGTTAATTCACTGTTATTGGCGATTAAATGTATCCGACGAATCAGAGTTCGTGGCTGTTTATTGCGAGAAATAATTGCATCTTCGGACGTGCCACCTGGCCTCTCTACTTTTTATCATTTGTCATTAACCGTCCGTCTAGTGCGTTTGAATCCGAATCGCTCCTCTGCTGGCGATCTTAAGCATTTCAAAGTTATTCTTATAACTGAGCAACCTCTTAATTGCTGCGACACTCTTGCTTTACAAGGATATTTTCATAAAGTCGCGCAATATCGTTTTGTCGACGAATTGTTCCTTAACGCACTAACGGCCGTTTATGCGACTTCATTTTTCTTAAACTTAATTGGCACTTACGCGCGAGACAAACAATTCCTGTATTTATAGTAGATAGCGTTCCATCGAAGCGAAACGATTTACAAATGCACTGGCGATTTGTGAATCTAACGATCTAGATGAAAGCGAATGGTCAGAAAGTGATTATAATCGCGAGTTCCGTAACCGTATGGAACGATCAGGAAACAAATCAATGAATCCATATGACGCGTAAGCGTACAAAAATGAATCGAGATAATACGATAGAGATTCGATAATGGATTCAATGACAGATAAAATAATGGATTAGGTTTCCCTAGAAAATTTTCTCAAAAAAGCGAATCATAATTATACGACGACTGAATGAAAAACGTGGATGGTTGGCAACGAGATCTACGCCGAAATGTGCGGCCGTCAGACTGTTAACGCGACCAGGTTCCACGTGATGCGAATCTCTAGAAATACAAATTTTCTTTCGTATCCGTACTAGTTATCGAATTGTCCTCTGTCGTCCATCGACAACGTGCGTGACTTGGGGATTTTCTACGACTGTCTCTTACTAATCGCATTATCGCAAGCGTTAATAACGCAAACCGAACGCTAGGTTTCATCTTCCGCTTTTGTAGGAGTTTCTGGAATCCTTTGACTCTTGAAACTCTTTGCGACTCTTTGATGTTACCTCGTGTAGTTGACTGTGAGAATGTCATTTGGGTCTTCTGTTCAGGCCAGATACATCACGTTGATAGAGCGAGTTTCTCCGATATATGACTGTATGTATATCTGTGCGCGCGAGTGTCAAAGTCACGAGCGTAACTATAATCATGTTCTTGGTAGGTGGAAGACGTCAACGCTGAGGATAGGAGGAAGAATTGCGAGCTTATTATCCTGTTAACGATTCAGAACAGCGTTATCGACGATCCTCCGCTGTTACAGCTGGTTAATCTTAACGCGTGCTCGCGATCTTCTCGCTCGCAATCATCCTATCTTATGCGTTGACTTCTTGCGAACGGATCTGACCACGATGAAGCTTTCCCATGCCATTTCAAGAGTATGTAACTACGCCAACGATATCGCGAATAAGGCTGCTTTTTTCCCGGTTTCATTAACACGTTCAAGCAGTCCACTACGACCTTTACTTGGTGACGATTTATTCTTATTGCTCGTACGGATAGCATGTCTGCTTTTTTTATGCTGTTGCGTCTATAGCTTTGTTTCGTTTCTCGTATCTCTGCGAGTGACTTTTATCTTATGTTGCTCTGTTTTTATTACGTTATTTTATTTTATTCCGGCATTCTTCTTATTTTCGTATTCTGGATAAACTTACGCTCGCTTGTTCATTTTAATGATAACCGTAACAATAATAATAAGGCGGCTATATACGACTACGACGTAATACCTTGCCGTCGAAAGCCTTATCGTTCGCCTTTATCGCATTTGAAATAAAAGTCTAGCACGAGCCTTGTTTTCCTAGGTTTCCCCGATAGACTCGCTACTCGTAATATCATTCTCGAATCTTTCGAATGATTAATCAATTACGCGCATTTTAACAACGAATCACGCAATAGACGTCCTATATTCCGATTAACCTTCCACCGTAAACCGGATTGCCTTTGCGTCGATTTCACACGACGAGCACGTGTAACATCGCTGCTTCTTTATTTTTTCCCTCCCTCCGTTTTTTCCCCTTTCTTGCCGCCTCTCTACATCCGAGATAAATTAAAAAAAAAAAAGGAAAAATACACGAAAGAAGAAAAGAAAAACATCGATTTATCCGTCTTTATCTGGAATTTTTAACGAGCTACTCGAGACAGGTTCTGTCGGTCGTCTGTGAATTAGCCGCGAGTGGGAAGAACGAGAATAAAATATACACGCGCGTAAGCGTAATCTACGTAGAAAAGAACATCGCCGAGAGGGCTCGCCTCGAGAACGCTGCGAAGCGATAAATTTTCATAAGGCGCGTGGAATTTCTGACTTTTGAAACGATGCCGATCGAACGTATCGACGAGACGCGCCTTCTCGTATTGCGCGCTGCGATTGGCCGACGCCGTGACAAAACACCTAAACACGTTCTTTCGCATAATGACGATTTCGTTGTTGTTACGTACGATCCGACAGACGACCGTGTTGCTCTCGTATAAAAGGATGAAGCAATCGGAAAAAAGTTGTATTCGGTGATCGAGGAACGTGGCGCGATGAAAGACGAGTTTAAGGTAGACAGACTCGGGATTATCGCGTTGCTACGCTTCGTCGATTCCCTTTTCCCCGTAATTTTCTTTCTCTCTATACACACCATTTCTTTCGTTTCAGTATCTGACAGGATTCGGCAACGAATTCTCCAGCGAGGACGAACGTTGTCCCGGTGCCCTACCGATCGGTCAGAACAATCCTCAACGATGTCCGTACGGTCTGTACGCGGAACAGCTGTCCGGCACGTCGTTTACCGGTAAGTTATCTCTCCTAACCGCGTTTTATCGCGAGGACGAGTTTCAAGCGCTTAGTCCAGGCTGTCTGGCTAGGATCGTCTGTAGACGATCTACGTATATTTCTCTGCTACTTTTCCCTGTACAACGTCGCGGATCGTCCGTGGACGCGTGTCTGCTGACGATCGTCTGTATGCACCGAGCTTTAGCCTACGGCTGTGTCCTAATTGGATATCGCACAATGATAAAATCGTAAAACAAACACGACGATAAACGTACAAAGCTTGTTCTACGACTGCGTCCAAATTGGCAACGATGCGACGATTATCCGCATTGTTTGAAATCCAAAAACTAGTTTGTATCAGTCGCATCCGTGACGTCTGGAGCAAGAATGCATAGTTTCACGGAGTTATCGACTTCTGAAGCATAGGAAAGGCCCATTTTATGAGGCAAATGGGTGGGAAATTGTAGAAACTATATATTTGCGGACGAGGAACGTGGAAAAGTTGCGGTAATTCATCTCGTCTTCTGTCGCTATGGGACATCCAATTAGGATGCGGGCTTATTCCTGAGCGTTTCATATCTATGTATCGTCCCGCAGCTCCTCGCTCTCGAAACAGACGCTCGTGGTTGTATCGAATCAAGCCGTCGGTCGTCCATAAACCCTTCACACCGGTTGACAGCGCTCCTCGTCTCGACTACGGATGGGACGCTGTAAATCCAACGCCGAATCAGGTATCGATGTTCGGTCGTTCGTCATCGTTTTCTCTTTTACTGGAAACTCGAACGTTTCTATTTTCCTGTTTCAGCTACGATGGAAACCTTTCGACGTGCCGACCAGACAAGCCGCG
>NT_176574.1:847392-868653 GCF_000188095.3 Bombus impatiens
AAGCCGCGGAGGTAGATTTCGTGGAGGGTTTGCACACGCTATGCGGCGCGGGAGACGCTCGCGTTCGCCGAGGTATCGCGATCCATGTGTATCTCTGCAACGCCTCCATGAAGAACAAGGCCTTCTACAATTCCGACGGAGATCTTCTCATTGGTACGTATGTTGTTCCAACCATGGACCGACCGATTCGTCAGCCTCTTCTTTCTCTCTCCAATTGAGCCGAACTACGCGCATGGAAAATGTCGGCGATGACGGTGGTCGAAAGTTTTAGTTTTATCGACGAAAACGTTTTACCCGCAGTGCCGCAGCTAGGCGCGTTACTGATAACCACGGAGTTTGGCAAAATGCGTTGTGAGCCGAACGAGATATGCGTGATCCAGCAAGGTATGCGGTTCCACGTTGCTGTGTTTGGTCCATCTAGAGGATACATCTTGGAGGTGTACGACGATCACTTTCAATTGCCCGAATTGGGGCCGATAGGTAACGCGGATAATCGAGTAAAGAGATTACAGTTTTTCGTTTTTCTGCCGATCGCTAACCGAACTCTGATCTTGCAACAGGAGCGAATGGCCTGGCGAACCCACGGGATTTTCAAACGCCTGTAGCGTGGTACGAGGATCGTGAAATCGATTACGAGATCGTGTGCAAGTATCACGGTAAGCTGTTTGTAGCCGAGCAAGACCACAGTCCGTTCGACGTGGTAGCTTGGCATGGAAATTACGTTCCGTTCAAATACGACCTCGACAAATTCATGGTCGTTAATACGGTTTCCTTTGATCATTGTGTAAGTGTATTGCGAAAGCTACGTTACCTCCTTCATTCTCTGATTCACGAACGAATCGATACACGTTTCCTTTATACGCGTCTATTTCTGCTACAGGATCCGTCGATCTTCACGGTCCTGACGTGTCCCTCCGGGAAGATCGGTACAGCAGCAGCCGATTTTGTAATATTCCCACCTCGATGGTCCGTGCAGGAGCACACTTTTCGGCCTCCTTATTATCATCGTAAGTGCATAGAAAGTCGGCTATTCGATATTTTGTAGACGACAACGCGAGAAAAAAGAAAAAAAGAAGAAACTAACGGATACCGTCGATGGTAGGACGTGACGGAGAAATTTCGAGAATCGGAAGCCGTAGCCATGGCTGTAGCCATCTGCGTTCGTGATAAGAAGCAGCACGGATTCCGATAATGCTGTCGAGATCTATAATCGACAGCTTCTGTGCTCCCCTCTCCTCATTTCTTTCCTTTCCGTCTTTTCACTTTCGAGAAATAAACAACGCTGCGTAATTACAGTGATCGTTCCGTCCTTTTGCTTTTCTATGCTGATTCGGTGTCAGCTGCATGGCTCGATCCCGATACTTCGTTATGCTAGACCGCTTCTAAAAATCGTGTAACCGAGATACCGGTGAAAACTCGGAATTTTCTCCGGTGATATCCATCGACTTCCTTTTTCTTTCGCGACTACCATTCTGCTGTTTCTTTTCGAGCGGAACCTACAATTTTTCCTTTCTCCGATTCCATTTTCTCTCTTCCTCCCGTTCTTGTTCCATTCTTCGGTATCGTATCGCCGCCCTAGTTCCAACTCCATTTTTCAAAATAACGTAATAAACCAATCCACGTGTGTCTCATTGGTGCAAGAAATACAAATTGGTGGTAATACGATGAAGATTCTACTTAGAAAGTAATAACGTATTCTGTTCTTTTAAGTTGTAACTCCACACGATAATATTCAATTTCATAAACTCTAAGCTCAGCTTTCTCAGTTTATAAGCTAATGAAAATAGATACTTAAGAACTACAGCCACGTATATGGTTTATATGGTGTCACTTCGACCTGCAGGAAATTGTATGAGCGAATTCATGGGCCTGATAAAGGGACGATACGAAGCTAAGGAGGAAAGTTTCCATCCAGGCGGGGCGTCGTTGCATTCCATTATGACGCCACATGGACCGGATTCGTCTTGTTTCGAAACTGCTTCAAACAGCAAGTTGAAACCTGAACGCGTCGCCGATGGAACACAAGCTTTCATGTTTGAAACGTCGTATAGTTTGGCGATAACCGAATGGGCTGCAAATCTTTCCAACAAACTGGACAACGATTATTACAAATGCTGGCAATCTCTTAAGAAACATTTCGTTTCGAATGCTTCTTAATACATTTTTACATTTTGCATTTTTATATTTTGTAGAAAAGATAGAAGTGATAAGGGTACACGACTAAATAATTATAGGAGTATATGGTTTGACTTCTGTTTTGTTCGTGGTAATTACTACTTCCGTTACTACGTACCTTAACACGGTGACTGTCACGTGGATTTTATATATTTTGTCCTGAGAGCCGCAAAAGATTGAAACATACTACGCTATGATATGTAATTTCTCCAAATATTTTTCTTATTTTATAGACTAACAAATTTTCAACAATGTGAATGATTTAGATAATATTATCAGAAAAAAATTTTCTTTTAATTAATTAAATATTATGTTGTCTATCTATTTAATATTATTGTTATTTAAATCATTTACATTGTTGAAAATTTCTTAATCTATAAAATAATATATCTTATTTTGATCATTCTAAAGAATTTAATAACGTGGATTATCAATATCCATTGTGCCAGCCAACGTGTTGATCATCTTTTTCTAATTTACTTTATATGGGATCATACGACAAAAGATGATGATTCACAAACGAATCTTCCTTCTTTGTTTCTCAAGTATTATTTCTTGTAATTAAGGATAAGTAGTTCATTTGTAACGAGCTTATCACGAATAACTTGACACATTTATCATCTGTGTTGAAAAGCACGTTAAATTCGTGAGGTTGCGCCATTGTTCGGTAGAGTGCGTGTTTAAAGACAAACACGTAGGAAGCGTGCTCGTTAGTTTACATTGTGCAAAAATCGTAGTTCTTGAAAAAATGTAAATCGTTATGATTGAATGTAATATGTTATCGTAAAAATATGGAAAGTTGGGACAATCGTTGATGTCGGGTGTAACGTAAATATGTTTACTTCGATCAAATTTTTTAATAAATGTGGTTAATTCGTAACTCTAACCTTACAATGCGGAGACTTGTCAATCTTGCGATGCTTCTTTGTTACTTGAGCAGAAGCGTCGCAGCTATGTATTGTTATCCAGACTACTGTCAGAACGTGGTAATTTTTTATTTTTTCAAGTCCTTTACAACTAGTTTCTCGAATTTCTAAATGTCCATAGTTGTTACAAAAGGTATTGACACATACTCTTTTTCCAATGAAATACCTTGTTATCAGGATCTATTGTAGTCACTGTATCTAGGCTGAGTATTTATTATTAGGTTAAATTGTCTGTTTATTTTACAGACAAAATTAGTCGCTACTCCTGGTTTCCAATGTCTATTGACAAAAGTTCAAAGGAAAGGAGGTACGATATATTCATTAAATGCATTCAGCATCGGCTATAGTGATTAAAAGTGCGATGACTTATGTGGTGCAGCATGTATTTTTAATGTACAAGATAGGAGTCGGGAATCACGAGATAGGTATGCGAATTACTTGCTTTTCTTGTCGATAGATTGCACCAAACTCACGTTCGAAGGTTATAGTCGTTATCCAGAGGATGGCACAACAGCCAAATTTAATTTACGTTCATACACGTATGAGGAATCCGGATATAAACTGACAGCTTTCAACTTAAGCGTTACCAATGTGGACTTTCATGGTAAGAATCATAGAATAAAGCGATTCTATTCCGTTACTTGAAATTCTTTTCTATCGTTAAATAGGACTGGTTACACGTTATCAAAGTTTACTGGATGAGAACGAATCAGCATGTAGGTACATAGAACTTTATGGGAACGAAACCAACCCAGTACCACGGGAATTGTATATTTCTTGTCCATTTTCTGATGTATCTTACGAATCTGTTCCATACCGGTTAGATTATCTCGTAACAGGAGAAAAATATAAGTATAGCAAAAGATATGTTTTCAATGTACCTGTGCACAGATTTATCGGTGAGTGTTTAGGCCAGATATTTTTCATTGAAAGAAAATGAGCAGTCGTGTGTTTGTTCGATATTGATGGTTCCTCTTAAATTTGTCCTATCTCAGGAGAAGATGTAAGTATAAAGGAATACAGGCCATTTGTATATATAGATGTCTCCTATGCTCCTCTTCTTTCATTGCACGTGCAACCACTGCCAGAAGTGTATAATGTAACAGGGTATAAAATTTGGTTAATAAACAACGATACGGATTTCGTGAAAACGTTCAATATGACCAGTGAACAAGATTTTCGCTACAATTTTACCGCTCACACCGGCGTGTTTTATTTTAAAGTTGCTCCCATGCATTCAGAGTGTGGCGACTATGGGTGCGTGAACAGCACCACGCCTTTTATCATTATACGTAAGCAAAAAAAAATTTCCTATGCGCGTCTGTATTATCTGAAAATATTTTCTTGTTGACGTAGTTGTTAAGCATTACGGCAATTGTATTTTTCAGAGGAAACATCTCATCGTTTATTGATCATGATTATTAGCACTGTGTGGATACCGCCAGTGATATTGTACGTCCTTTATCATCTTTACAAATTGTATAAAAAGGGTAAAATTGCAACGTTTGTAAAATATTTTTGTAAATACAGAGTGGCCATTGAAATTTATATGTTTGCTTCGCACTCTTTTGTAGAAGTATTGAAAAGGAGAAGGATACCGAAATGTTTGTTAGTCTACTCACCGACTCGACTGTCGCATATCAATGTAATGATCGAGCTGGCAAAGTATTTAAGAATTTGCGACGTTAACGCCATGATAGACATGCTCGATGTTACCGATACCACGGACAAAGTTAGTGCCAGTAACGGGACTATTTATTTCAAACGGCTCCACGTATTCCCACGGAAATGTTAATCTTTTGGTTTGTTATGTTCGTAACGTAGGATCCAGAATGTTGGTGCGATGCTGCGTTTCGAAACGCAGACGTCGTTCTTATCGCAACTTCTCCGCCGCCTAAGAAGCCTGCGGCATCGGCTATTTATCGAAACACCGGTAATTATCTTTTGAGACTGGTGAAAGAGAATCAGTCGGAGAAAGAAAAGCGCTATTATATCGTGCAATTGCCGTATTGTAAATCGGATGATGTACCCGAGGAAACGAGGCATTTGAGGAGACTGTCTTTACCAAAAGAGTTGCCTAAACTAGTAAAAATTATTCACAAGGTGGAGCGCGTAAAATGTTCCTCGGTATCCGACCAGGAATTTCTGGACAGCGTGAAATTAGCAAAACTCGAGATTCTGAAGGAAGATGCGAACATTGCGAAAGACGAACGAGAAACTGGTCAGTTCTTTATAGATTCGTAATCGATCGTTAATTTAGTTAGTTCGAACGTTTCGTAGCGTAGCTGACATATTGGTGTTTTAGAAAACCTTTTAACGTTGAAAAGGACGGAAACAGCAAATAATCGGACGTCAACTGTGCTGGATGATAACGCAGTGTCTCAGTCGTTTGCAACAAATATCGATGAATTAAACTTGCTCGGAGAAGGTGGAGAAGGTGAGGAAGAATGTACTCGTGAATCTTCGAAGGACGATACGTGCTCGTTTCGTATCGACGAATTGAACTTGTGACTTCGTTTCAAGTACATTCTTTATTCATAACGTTGTGAACAAATTTTACTTGCGTAAGTTAGGTAATTTTTCAAGATGTAAGACTTTTTTTTATATATATACCGATTTAACTTAATAAACGCCAGTTTCTTTTTTGTTACCATACAGCTCCTCGTGTCCATTTATTGTGAGTTACGTCTTACAATTCTCCATTCGTTAAGTCACAGGTATATTAAATATATATCTTTTTACGCATGCATACATTGCACACGCGTGTATACGTTTTAACACGATATTAACGATGGTATAATGATAATAGTTGGAATTCACATGGCACGTGCCTGATCGTGCTAAGAACTAGTCGATCCATTGGAAGTAAGCAAATATACAGTGTTATATAACTAAATTTGTACTTGAACGCTTGCGTCATAAACGGCAAGTGACTAATTAATATAACGAAATGGAATGCGCTGCTTTGTACAAGTAAACCAAAAAGGGGTGAATTCATTCACCGAGGTATAAAAAAGCAGTCTTGTTCGAATACGATTACATCGACCAACAACTAGGATACTCAAGTTTACCGCCTCTTTCAGTGTATCGTCGAATCACCGTTTCGTGCAATTATTTAACAGACGGTTCACCATAAAGTGAATGTTAAAAGCTGGAAGCCGCTGCGAAGAAGGATTTAACTGGAAGTTTAAAAGTTTGACAATTTTAGTAATTAATATTAATCATTACGATCTTTCGCTTCTCGTTCGATCATTTGTTACGCGATTGATCGTGAAATTATCGGAAGGCGTTTACACAGTTAATTAAACGTTAGTCACCCTTTAGGGACGTAGCTTTCGTCAGTGAGAAGCCATTTATCTAATTTGTTCTTTTTCGTTCGTTCCAATTTGATCGCTTGTTAGGACATAAATGACGAAACGAATAGGAAAATTTCCATCAGGGTGACTAAACTGCGGTTTGCTTCGGCAATTTGAATAGCTTGGAACATCTTTCGTCGAATGCTCTGTATCGTAAAAATCCAAGAATATATAAAGCTGTAACAGGCGTCTTGAGTAGAAAGACTCGTTAATAATTTCTAGTATAAATTACACAAAGATCTGGCTGTTTACACGAAAATGTAATGTTGTATATCGATTTCCATACTATATACTATCACCGTTAGTATACCGTTCTTCAGCTCTTATCTCCTGAAGCGTCGATCTATCTATTTGGACGTATGCTATCCGCATCTTTTTCTGATTTTCTAGCGTTGCAAAGTTCATCGTTTCGTATTCTTATATGCGACACGTATGCCCGACAGAAAGAAAAAGAAGGCACAGTATCGAAGGTGTTTGTTGCTCTCGATCGTTTCAACGATCACGTTCCCGTTCGTTTCGTAATGGCATACTCGTCGTACGCTAGACGATACTCCTCTCGAACGAAGAAAAGACGCGATTTGTCTTCTCGAACCTCTATATCATCGATATTTCACCCTCTGGTCTTCACGCGTCTCACTTCCTCAATTAGAGCGGGCTTCATCGTTATTTTCGTTTCTGTTGGCGAAGACAAGTAGTTCTTCTACTTCTGTCTCTGTCTCCGTTTCTACTTCCGAGGATTTCTTGCCTTCCATGTCGATGTAGGATTGCGAACGTTCGTTCGTCGGCGTGGCTAGATCGTTCTCGCTGTTGCTGGTGACGCTGGTGTTTCTCAATTTGATAGGACTCTCGTAGTGATTCACGCAGAAGCTCGGCGGTGATTGATCGTTCTCGTACGACTTGACGGATTCCTTGGGGAATGTTGCTACGGATTCTTGCCACAGGGCGTGGAGTTTGTCGATTTTGTCGCACTTTGTCACCGGATCGGAACACGGTTTCTCTAGGTAGTTGACAACGTTCGTCCTCAAAGTATCGATTTCGTCGCCATCGTCGATGTCATCGTTACCAGAACCTGCGGTAACAAAATCGTTCGTCATACCGAAACCAGACGAGATGAAACGAAACGAGAGATACGTACTGCATGGACTGTCCAACGCGTGAAGAGAAGCAAAATAGGCCTGATTGTGAACGGTTCTCGGATTCAGGTCCAAGTATTCGACGCTGTCCTCTAACATCTTTTCCCAATGACTGGCAAGTTCTTTGAAGGGAGGCCTCATTGCAGGTTCTTGATGCCAGCACGACATCATCAGCTTGTACCTGCGAATGGTGTACGCGTACTCACGATAACTTCCTAGTTATAACTCGCGATGGCTAGTCTTGTAAAGTCGGACTACTCACAACTGTTGCGAGCAATTCGCTGGTTTCTCCATACGGTAACCGGCTTTGAGTAAATTGTAGAGATTATGCACGTCCACTCCTGGATAAGGAGACGCGCCCAATGTGACCAGCTCCCAAAGAAGAACACCGAAACTCCAGACGTCAGACTTGCTGGTGTAGACGTGATCCACAAGGGATTCTGGTGCCATCCATTTTACCGGCACTAGGAAAATACGTATTAAAGTATATACGTTGGATTAAACGGGGGTTTAGCTGATCGCGGATGATGCACGTTAAAACTGTCTTCGTCCTAAACCTCGAGAAGATTTACGAGCGCTAGATTTTATGCAGACGAAGAACGAACCGCGGCAAGAGGAGTCTAGTTGGTTCTAGTCGATTCGAAAGCTTTTGAAAAAAGTAACGCGCGTTAGAGAATTGAAAATATGATCAGACAAAGGAACGCGAATCTGATTATTTCTGATAGATCTAACACGATCATACAAGAGAAGACAAGAAAGTTTATACATAAGCGGTACGTTATTGTCATAAAATATCATAATTTCACAAAACAGAATTATTGTATCTGACACATTTGAGCAGCGAGTAAATGTTCGTAATATACATTCCAGAGTACGTAACTGTCAGCAACACGCAGATATGTCCAATACAAAGGTTAGCAATATGTGCATATACACACAAATAAATTACTTGGCAACTTTAAACTACAAAGACCATACAGCAACTCATGACAGTGAACGATAAGAAGCCTGCCCCATGCCTCCTCTGCTCCTAAGCTAATCATTTCGCCTGCTAATCGTTTTTCCAGTTCTGCGCATACCTCGTCCTTTGCTGCGCTTCAAGTACGCATCGTCTTCGTAAACGTCCCTGGTCAGGCCAAAATCCGAGATCTTGCAGACCTTCTCGGTCGCAAGCAGCACGTTCCTGGCTGCAAGATCTCTGTGAACCAACTGAACAATACGGCGAAGCGATACAGTTAGTGTGGATTTCAACGAGGTGAGAAAACGGGCTATCGCCGCGGATCAAGGGATTACCTTAATGTCGGCGAGATAGGCCATTCCTTTGCTGATCTGCCAAGCGAAGGAAAGGATGTCGCGTGGCGTGACCGTGTACATGGACCTTCCATCCGCTTCGCAGGAAACTACGTTGGATAAAGACGAACATCCACCGGCTCTAACTTCCGACTCCAAGTGTCGGCTATGCCTCAAATAATTCCTGCAAAGTTCCCGCATCCTGCGTTACACCTTGTTCAAACTGTGCGGTACTTTTACCGAATCGATAATCACTCCGTAACAAATCCCGAAAGTAGCGTTCGCACGTTTCTACATTTTCGCCATTCAGCTTCCAAATATACGATCAATGGATTCATTATAGCGTGTAATAACTATTATTGAGTTACGGTTTATTCATGCTAGGACGAATCGTTCATTTACCGAATCAATTCTTTGTCTCGTGTAGTAGTACGTATGTACATTTTCACATGGATGTACATGGGAAAGGAGCGTTCAGACGATCGGTGTTATTGCCAATATTTAAGGTTTTTAATACTGTATTGACAATATATATCGATCGTCTAGAGTCTAGAGGCTCTCTCGCGTACGATAATATCGAGTACCTTAAATATTGACAACTATATCGATGTGAACGCTCCTTGAAATCACCGATTCGATCACGTTCGACATTCGATTTCGTTCTGTACATATGTACGAAGCGATTCGGCAATAAAACCGAATCTGCTCCGTTTTTTATCGTATTTGTAGCAGAGTAAACTTGGTCGTAAGAACGTGGCGCTCTTTGAACCAACGTGAATTTTGTTTCTGTTGTACAAGTAGTTTTCGATAGACATTTTACTTGAAATTTTAGGACATACGCTTACATTCCTTTCCGAAGAAACGTTATAAAAAATTTCCTCCAAAATGAATATCGTCTCCGCGCGAAAGGAAAGTTGTTACGTTGAAGGTCTTCGTAATTTAGAATACGTACGTGCCGAAGAAAAGTATATTAATTATTTTACAAAGTACACTGCGCAGAGCTAAATGTATCAATAACGAAGAAGTTAGAAAGCCACTTATAGTTGAAGATTATAACGATACTAAAAACGCAATTGATGTCCCTGATTAGACGATGGTTGCGTGTTATTCGAACAGAGCATATAATGTATACGTTTTGTTCGCTGTAATTGAGCGTAACTGGAATAGACATAAACTTTAGAGACGACCACTGTCTCTGGGAAAATTGGCAAATGCACAAGTAACGCCATATACGCAAGAGAGAAAACGTGTTCCGACAACATTACGTTCGAGAGAAATTCTTAAACAGAATCAAAAACAAAGTGACGTGTCTGGAAGCTATGAAAAAAGGTTGATGAAACTTTTGCCGAAGAGACATTGAAACGTCGTTCTTCTGTACACAATGTAAAAAATTTATTTGCATCTTATTATTAAATGCAAAAAGTATAAAAGCCAAATTCTTAGTATTACAATTAAAAAATGATAATGCATAACTATGCTTATCCTGAATGTTTCCTTTCTATTTAATATTAATCGAAGACCTTCAACGTTACTTCAAGCGATTTTACGCTGGTTAATATCGTCGATAGGACAAAGACCTGCTACATATGATAAAACATTAGACGCGTACATGGCTAGAAATTTAAAAGAAACCGCATAAAGAGGAATATATATTGTAATAATATGGAGACTGGAAGAAGCGAGTCGCGCGTTGACACGGCCGTAACGCCGCGTCGCCGCCTGTTCGTCGCCGTTTGTCTCTTCGCGTTTAAACGAGCCCGTCCCTCGTTCCGCGTTCCATGAAAATGCGAGATGCAAGAAGAATTCAATTAACGCGACGCGACGAAGGTTTTCTCGTGAAGCGGTTATCGTCCGGCGATTCTGGGCGAATCTCGTTATGCGGAATTCCATTCCGCTCCGTGGACGTGCAACAGCAAGCAAGATTACGTACTCACCGCAACGAGCCAAACTCCGCGAATTCGATGATGAGGTAGACTGGCGCTCCGGGAGTGGTGCACGCACCCAGCAACCTGATCACGTTCGGATGTTGAGCCTCTTTCAACAGTTGATACTCGGACAGCAAGTCGGCCAATTCGGATGCGCACGCGTTCTCCTTTAACGTTTTCACCGCAACAGTGGTGGCTCCTGGAATTCCACCGATGTCGATCGCTTTGGCGCGCAACACGCGGCCGAATTCTCCTTCGCCGAGCACTTGTTCGATGGTCAATCGCGCTCGTGGGAATTCCCATTTAGGATCCGGCTGGAGAAATAGTTCAACGAAAACGATTCAACGTCTCCGACGTTTCCGTTGCACCGTTTTTCTCGTTTCGTGTTTTACGATGATCTTACCGCTGGTAATGAACAATGCGCGAAGGAGCAAGGAACAAAGTCCATGAAAGTGTCAGTTAACCATTTCCGTCGCTGTATCTTTGTTGCAACGTACCGTAAAACGTACGATACACGTACGGTAACGGTGCATGTGGTTCAAAAGAAAACGAAATACGATCGATCGAAATATTTTATTTAACTTAATGGTAGAACCATCGACCGCTACTAAAGTATGAAACTTTGCATCGAGGAAATTAAAGCGCGAATAATAGGACAGAGTTTATAACGCGGTAAGATTTACAAGCTTTAATTCGTCGTTGAAATCTGTAACAATGCATCGTTGTAGATGTATGGAAAATGAAAAATTACCTCGTTTTTACTATCGTTCTGTGGTAGTTCTAGAGTTAGCGTACGCGAAATACCCGAAATTGTACCAAAGGATAGGTACAAACGATCACGTACAAAGTTGCAACGCGGTGAGAGGCAAAGAATTATATTCGTCGGTCGGATGAATCCTGAGCTTAGCGTAGGAGTAACGAAAATGAATGATTCGAGGCAAAGAGTCGCTGCTTACCGGGCACGTTTTCGGAAGAAGTAGGTGACGATTGGCTGCGGTGAAGGTGTCCAAGCCGATAAGCAAACCGTCGCCTCTGTCAATGTAGTCCGAGGATAATATGCCGACTACGTTCGAGTCATTGTCGACTCTTCGTTTTCCGTTTCGTCGAGTTTGCTTCTTACCCTGTCTGAAACGTAAGATCCTCTCATCGATCATATTGCCGTGTCGTGACGACTTTTAAAATCGGGATAGACGCGGCAAGTCGACGATCATTTCGCGAGAAATATCTACGTCGGCCAGTCGTACTCATCGACGAACGTCAGTCGGAATATCCACTGTCAAACTTTTACGAGATAGACGCGCGCCAACATTCACGCGGATACGACGAGGAAGTTTCTTCAATTTCGTGTGCAGACAAACTTTTAAACTCGCTTTCTTGTGATATATTGGCTGTATATCTCGTCTTGAAATAAAGTGGAGGACAAAGGGAAGTTTGAAGCAAAAAGAAAAGCCGTATAAAAAACGTCACCACTTTAGAAAAAAAGCTGCGATTGACAAGAACGATTAAACTACGAATAGACGTAATAATATAGGTGATTGTTACTGCATAAAAATCATTCAGAAATGTGAAATCCGAGGATGAAAAGTTGCACTTAATATGAAAATATACAGGGTGGTTGGTAACTGGTGGTGTACGCGGAAAAGGGGGTGATTCTAGGCGAAAGAAGAAGTCAAAAGTATAGTATAAAATTTTTTTTTTTAATTTTTCCATCGAGACAACGATCTACAGTGAGATTCGTTATAACGAGACGAGACAAAGTGCACGCGTGCCGAGCGAAAATTCAAAGTCGATTTTCTCGAAAACAAAGCCTCGAACGAAAAATTTTTATTCTATATTTTCGACTTCTTTTTTCGCGTAGAATCATCCCCTTTCCGCTTGTATCACCAATTACCAACCACCCTGTATAAAATATTGAAAGCGTAATACCTGTCACGGTATTTGCTAAGTAGAATAAATCTCTGCCTGGGTGCTACTCTTTCAGTCGTATTCATAAAAATATGAATTTGCATAAATATCCGCCGCCTGGTTGTATGCAAATACGCATTTCAAATTTCCTTCTGTTCGCCACCGTCGGTGATAACAAGTTTTTATCGTAGAATCGTATCGATACCTCGGGCAATCGAGTGACAAAAGGAACATTTGATTCTGCGCGGGCTCGATATGCGCGGTCGTCGTTCTACCGATTAAACGTCGTTATCGAAATACTGGAGAATCGGATTCGGAGAGGAATCCTCTTTCTTTCGAAAACTCGTTGTTCGGTGGTGGATCGAACGATCGACGTGACTCGAGCACAAAGCGCTCGTTCGAGAGTTATCTAGAATTTGGCCAGCTGTAATTCCGCAGCTGTCGTGAGAACTCGTGTTTCGTTCTCGTTTGCGCAAACATCGCGTTAATACGAACGCTTAGCCTTTGGTCATGTTTCGCGCGTTTCGACTTCTTTCATCGCCAGTGTTATTATACTGACCAGGCAAAACCATATAATTAATTTACCAGTGACCTACCTGTATCTCGAAGTAACGAGAGAACTGATGATCAATATCAGCACGAAGAAACTGACTCCTATCAGGCTTATCATGCAGATAGGTCCACAAGGTCCTTGAGGTGCTACGTAAAAAAAAAAGAAAGAGTTTAATCCAGTTGCGATCCTACAAGTTTAATCTCTTAATCTTACTCTTCGTTCAACGAGCAAAAATATTTCTACTATTCCAAAAAGATACTGTAATATACGCGGTAAAAGTTTGTTTATCCGAACCCCGTTTATACGAACCAGTTGTTCTTTTATCGTCGGTTATGCGAACTCTGTGACCGAGCCTTCGTTATTCGACCTACGCTCGAGCGTACTTTCTCTTATACGAACGTGACTTCCGAAGTCGTACGCGTCCGTGTGCTCTATCCGAGCTGATACATAATTGGACACAATCTGTGACGAAATTGTTGTTCAGGCTCGGTTATCCGAACGTCAGCCTCTACTATCTCGAGCTAAAAATTGAATAACAGCAGCTAATAGGTGTAGCGAGCGAGCCTCTATTATCGGAAATATCCTCAACCCCGATTGATCCGAAACTCGAGAAATTTAGAATAAAAGAAGAGGATCGGGCGTAAAACGATCTCTAAAGAAGATAGCGGGGTTAATGCGCGAAGCAACGAGGGTTCAGTGAATGATCGTGGAACCTTTTCGGGCGCCGGTCACCACAATCTCCTCCTCTATGTCTCGCGATTTCCCGCCTTTTCCATCTTTACCCTCCTCTCCATCCATTCCCTGCTTGCCGCCTCTGCCAGGACTGTCGTTTTGCGCGCGGAAATGATCCACGTTGCACGTGCATTGCAGCATATCGTTGCACGCGCAAGTTCCCAAGCCGCTCTTGATGCCACGTCCGTTCTTGTTCATGTGAGCGAAGTGGACGTCCGCTGGAACGTTAAAATTGATTATCGCCGATGGAAGCGTTAGCGAGATGGAAGAGCAAGAATGCAAAAGGTAAAAGAACGAAGCTCACATTCAACGGTGCAATCCTGGGGACAAATGCGAGGATCCAACCGTTCGAGCTCGTCGCACTTGTTATCGGGACAGTGAGACAAATCCGGGGAACAAGTTGGATAGTACTCGGACATTATGGAACCCTGGTTCGGACGTTTGTTCCATCTCCATACGCATCGAGCGGAAAAGCTGCCCTTGCTGAAAATCCGACCGATTGCGAGATCGTACGACGAGTTAAGGGGAAGCAGCCAGAGAGAAAGAGAGGAAGAGAGGGAGAGGGCAGGCACTGTTAGAATTATTGTTCGTTGAATATCTTGGACATGTAACCGGTCTGCAGTTATGGTAATGAATTTACGAAGAGAGAAACTCAACGACAGATTGCGCGATTGGTAATGACAGGTATGAAGAGAGCACGAGTGAGAAAGAATGTGAGAAGGCGAGTTACGTTAGGAGTTAAGAGTAGAATCCACGAAAGACAATGTTACATAGTTTTGGAAGAAAGTTTATATATATTCATTATGGAAATATTAAATTACGCTTGGAGTCGACAGTGGCAAAACTAAAAAGATGTAAATTTTAAAGCAGAGGTTTTCTGAAATTTGCAAAGAAATCCACGCGAGTCGTTTCGGTGACGTTCTAAGGCGGCTGACTTATCGCCAGATAATCACGAAATGATCGATTTTTATTAAACGAGATAACCGATGCACCATGCGCGAAAATTATATAATCCTAGTATAATAGTATAATCCGAAAATAGCGTCAGGAAATAAGACGAGCCAGCGTTATCGCGAAACTAAAACCAAATTGATAGCTATCATAAACGGTAACTTTGCCCTGTGACGCAAAACTGGCGGAAATCTAACGTATACCGTTTCGCATGATGGAGATAGAAACATAACGCGGATCTTTTATCCGGACGTTATTTTAGTTGTCCCACCGTCGTTGCCAAGCAGCGAAATATGACGGAATATTACGGTATATTAAATTCCTACATTAAATTCCGACGTACGCGAAAGGAAAGCGATCGTCACCTGTAAAATCCGCTGCCAACTCCGCAACTGGATTCGCAGTCCTCTGGCGTTTCCGCGTTGGCGCACGAATGCAACCGGCCGATCTTGCTATGGTTACACGTGTCTAACTTCGACATCGACACAGCCGATAAATTGATCTTTACGGTTTTGGAAGAGATCGGACGATCTTTCGCGTACCATTTCACTTTAAGCCTGAAAC
This sequence comes from Bombus impatiens, assembly GCF_000188095.3. Classification (NCBI taxonomy): domain Eukaryota; kingdom Metazoa; phylum Arthropoda; class Insecta; order Hymenoptera; family Apidae; genus Bombus; species Bombus impatiens. The sequence continues at coordinate 862,903 of NT_176574.1, forward strand.
ATCGATCCATAGATCGAATCGTCGAAATGTTTTACGCACGATCGTACGGATCGATCACGGGTCAACGAGGCTCCTACGTGCTGTGACCACTTACACCAAATTAGCTGGCTCCGTTTTCAGCAGATCCTCGTCAGCGACGTAGATTATACCGCTCTTGTGAGTGATGGCGAACGCGCTCGACCCGTGAACGTTGAAAGTTATCGAGGTGTGCGGTTCGCTGGTCGGTCTCGCGACTCGGGTGTAACGAGACGCGAGCCGTGCGACTTTCACGATCGAGGGATACGTGAAGGATTGCTGTTTCCCGGATGATATCGGCGACACGGTCGTCGTGGTCGTTCGATGTTCCGGTCCGTAGAAAGTCAGTGTAATGTTCAGCTATCAGCGACAAACGTAAAACGTGCGATATCGTATTGTAGTAATTTTACAGAGATATATGCGTTAGGAGAAGTTTAAGTTATGATATACATAGGTATATGTAGTTATGTACAGGGTGTTTCATTTATATTGTCCACTTTGTATCTTTGTTGCTTTTGCATATACAAAAAAGTGTATGGAGGTAAAAGTTGTTTAATCTAGAAATTTAAGTTATACATAGGTATATGTAGTTATGTACAGGGTGTTTCATTTGTCTTGTCCACTTTGTATCTTTGTTACTTTTGCATATGCAAAAAAGTGTATGGAGGTAAAAGTTGTTTAATCTAGAAATTTAAGTTATACATAGGTATATGTAGTTATGTACAGAGTGTTTCATTTGTCTTGTCCACTTTGTATCTTTGTTTCTTTTGCATATGCAAAAAAATGTATGGAGGTAAAAGTTGTTTAGTTCAGAACGAGGCATATCGCGGTTCATATCTTTTTCCCTTGCTGGTTATTTTTTTCTTCCTTTATTTTTTATTCTTTTAAGTATCCAAGGTCATCGACGATTTTGCAATAATAACGACACATCTTTATGCGATGTATTTCAAACGTGTAGATATGTCGAGCTAGGAATAACCTCGAGCGGAGAACTCATGATAATTCGAAGGGAAATAAGAAATCGAATTATTTATTTATTTTTGCCCCAAATTTTCATCATTTTCCTAGAAAAAGAAAAAATATTGTAGAACCGCGTGCATCCCGGGGCAAGGAAGTCGAAATTAAGCGAAACGAGATAATAAAAGTAAAAAATGTTCAGCTATCAGAGGCAAGCCTTGCTCTCTTGGTCACTTCATTTGGAAATTCGTTACCTCTTCTACCAAATTCGCAAAGCTGTGCGTGGGTGGCTATGCAAATTGGAATCCAGGATCCTAGAAGTATTTGCCTATGCAGTATTTCGAGACTGAGAGTGACCTTTCACCACGGAATATGGAATGAGAAGGAGTTTTTAGTGGGTAGTCCGCCCAACATCTTAGTCAGTGTCATATAGCTAGTGATTGGATCGATACCGAAATTACGTATTGATAATACTCAATCAATTCGGTACCAAAGTACTCGATATAAGACATCGAAATTTTAGATATCTCTCGGTATGACGCGGTAGTGAGGTTGCGAAAAAGCGCCATGTCGTGCGAAATCGTGTTACACGAAACGAAGAATTAACGCCAAATTGGTGATTAGATTCCAAAATCAATTAAAAATAAATTAATTTAAAGCATTACGTATTGATATTATTTACGTTAGTTATAGAAAGTATCAATTTTTCTTCGGAGAGCTTGGAGTTGTCGCTTCCCTACAGCGAAAAAATTGCAATTGTCGAGTGCAAAGGATTAATATTCTACCAACTAAAAATGGATTCAAAATCTCGATATTCAAAAGTTCCATGCGCAAATCTGAACCGGCGCGTGACGGTGCTTGCACTTAAAAATTCTCCTCGCAGTTCCTCCTTATAAGAATTTCTCCGATTTCTGCGATTCTCGAAACGTGGCGGAGCAGAGTCGTGTCGCAAGAATTCCGTGTCACGCGAAGGATACCTGTATTTGGTACCAATCGTCGATATCGATTCTTCTTCGATCGACATCGAACCGATACTGTACCGAATCGGGAATCTTCCGATTCCTGAAGAAATTATCGACACTTGCTTAACGCGTATACTGTAATTAGAAATCATAACGTAACTATGTAACGTATATAGAAACATCATATTCATTCGGAAACTGCATATATGTATTATTGGGTTGGCAACTAAGTGATTGCGGATTTTGACAATACCACCTAATGACAAAATCCGTAATCACTTAGTTGCCAACCCAATAGATACGCAGCCATGGTTGCAGTGAATGGAATGGAAAGTGACGGATGAAATATCCGATGGCTGCAGTGGATACACTCGTAAAGATCTATTATATACAGGGTGGTTGGTAACTGTTGGTACAAGCGGAAAGGGGGTGATTCTACGTGAAAAAAGAAGTCGAAGATATAGAATAACATTTCTTTTTTATTTTTTTTTAATTTTTCCATCGAGGCAACGATCCACAGTGAGATCCGCTATAACGAGACGCGATAAAGTGCACGAGTACCGAGCGAAAATTCAAAGTCGATTTTCTCGAAAACAAAGCCTCGAACGAAAAATTGTTATTCTATATTTTCGGCTTCTTTTTTCGCGTAGAATCACCCCCTTTCCGCTTGTACCACCGGTTACCAACCACCCTGTATATTACGTATCCGATGCAAACATTGCCTTATTACTGCATTATTAGGTTGCACGCGATCTAATCCATATTTGATTGCATCGATTTATTGAGTTTGTCAGAACGTGAATTCGTCCCTGATACGATTTTACTGTAACCATAGTCTCATGAATTTCCCTTTTCTCGCGTAAAAAGACCAAAATAATAGCTGGTATTCAGGAATGGTCGCGAAAGTAGAGAAAAATATTCATCGTCGACTGTTTTCGATTACAAATTCGTTCATCCAATCGAGCGTGAAACAGACGCGGCCATGAGCTGACTCCGACAGGGTAACGCGACGCCGAATGAAAAATTGTCAATCCACGGAAAAAGAAAGCGGCGAAAACGAAATCCCGGCCGATTCGCCGAATTTTTCGACTAGTTTTTAGTGGGCGTTTACGCGAGGCTCGGTTAAACGTTGAAATCGGAAGTTCTGCTCGGAGATAATAGGCAGCTTCCGCCCACGCGTCCGCCGCTGTGCAATTTCTCGACGCGGAACGATCCCATTAATTTTCCTTTAATCGGCTCCTCGAAACCGCACCCAGCTAACACTCTCGCAGCCTTTGCTATCTAATTGTTTAACGAGTCGCGATTACGCCAATGGATCCGTGCCAGCTGAGACCAGGAAGATGTTGTTTGATCGCTGCCCTCCTATTTGTTATCAGGAACTCATTTCGAGATACGAATTCACGACTGAACATCGGACGTGGAATTTGCATCATCGAAATTGCGAAAGAAAAGTTCGAACTAGGTTGGAAACAAGACCGCGCGTATTTCTATCGAGTTTCTCGTTAAAGGCAGCTTCATCGACGCGGATCATCGTCTCTAAACCGCGAACATTTAATTCCAATTTCATACTTCTACTAATATAAACAAGGAAACGAATGCAATCGTAAAAATTTATTTCTTGCGATAAGCGTCATGAAAAAGTACTTTGATTTCGATACTTTCCATAGTTTTGCATATATCATTTCGCGCAACTTTAACGCCAAGATTACCCGGTAAAATTTCAATTCAGACCAGCTTCAAATTTAATTAAAAATTCTACGTTCATCTAAGTTTTGTTCTTCTATAACTCTTTTACTCATCTAACTTTACGTAAATTCTTATATTAACAAAATCTGAGAAATTGATTAATCGGATAATATAAGTACAATCTTAACTGCAATTTTGAAACCGCTCGTCCGAGTATTAGCGCAAAAATTTCGCACGAGCGTACAAAAATCCGCAGTCAGATCATTAGGGGAAAAAATTTCCCGAATCCTCGCTCGCTGCTATTCCAGTTTCCCCGAATTTTCTTCTTCGCCTCGCGGCTCTTAAAGAAGACCCGCGTTTCTCTCGTTCGCGCCAGCTATCTGCGATGGACTCAGACTCACCGTGTTTTCTCCGTGTCCTGGGATCAGAGACTCGTCCTTCACTTGCAGGATCACGCGATACGGAGACTTTGGCAGAAGAGTGGTTTTTGCGGATATTCCTGTAACGAAGGAAACAGAAATTTACCCGATGCAAACAGATCCTTATCGAGAAAGAAGCGAGGACGATCGAACTGTAGGGAAATACGTTCGTAAACATCGACTCACTGGTGAATATGGCGGTGTACGGGATCCCTCTGGGAACTTCGATCGGCAAAGTGTTATGGGAGACGTTAAAGGCGTCGTGAGCGTCTCCGAGCATACGGACGCTGTAGCGGTTACTACTTTCCGCGTCCGCGTCCTTCAGTATCAGCTTGTTGTCGTCCACCAGTTTGTCGCCCTATCGACACGACACGGATGACAAGATTTTTACGCGAATAGCGAGAAAAATTTCGCCTACTCGGGCGCGGAGGCGACGCGAAGGGACGTTAGGAGAAGCGGGAAACGCGAGAGGATAGGCGGCGAAAGTAGAAAAGAGATTCGGGCTTAATCAAGATCAGACCCCGAAGGGGTTTTCCTTCCCGACGATTCTTCGAGACGGTTCCGTTGTCGCGTTCGTCGCTTCCGTGTCTTTTCACGCTGGAAACAATGCCTCGTGATCGCTGCAACAATGCGCCACTGATTAAGTCGACGACTTTTTAAACGATTCGTCGTCCGTTCGCTAACGAGATTTTCCTTTCATCGACGTAGTTGCGTGTACAATGTACGTAGATATATGTGTGTTTAGCGCAACAAGCAGAAGCGCAGTGCAGATGTAGGAGCTCGGAACATTCCGAGGAACGAGTAACGCGAGTGTAGGAATGAATTTTTCTCGACTATCCAGTCGGATTGTGCGAATCCTCGCGTAATCGAATGGAAATATTCTACAGCTGTTTCCTAATTTTGTAGCATTGACGGAGAACCTTGCAGTACGTCGATTAGCGCACGCAACGGCTCGCAGTGAACAGCGTATTCGACACTGTAAGCCATTTGCGTTTGATCCGAGAGAAATGTCGACTTGAGCCATCCAAATGGTTCGCGTGATCTGTAACGAAGCGAATCTTACCGGCGAACGCGCAGAAATTAGCACCAGCGATCTAAACGGTGCGATTTCGATCTCGAGGATCGACCACGCTCCGGAGGTCCTGAGAAATTTGAAAACGAACATTTGCACCGACTACAGGGGCAAAACGCCAAGTTTATATCGATGGTATTCGCAAGAAAACTAGGCGAAATATCATCGACGACGATGGAAATTACTTCGATGGCCTGTCTTCGTCGTTCACGAATGAAACTCTGATGATACTCAACAGTGGAGGACAATCCATTCTTACGCCTGATAAACAGCTGGACAGGATCGCGTCACTCACCGCGGTAAATTCTGGAAGAATCACGTCGATCGAGTGGTTGCCCTGCGCCATCGGTGGATTGTCGTCCTGATCCAAGACGTCGACGTGCAGCGTGTCGATCGGTGCGTACTGCATTCCGGTGATCTCGTCCCACACGATACACTGAACTTGAACGGCGACTTGCGGTCCGGGGCCTCTAGGCGGCGGACCCAACGCGTCTCTGTCCAGGAACGCGTTCGCGAACAGCGTGTCGTTGGACGTGTAGAAGTATTCCGTGCCTAGAAATTATCGGACGTTCGTACGTTCTCCGCTACTTTTCCACGAACGCTTAACTCGCCTTCCGGGAATTCCAGGAGTTGGCGGCTC
>NT_176574.1:869201-878650 GCF_000188095.3 Bombus impatiens
GGCGGCTCGTGCGCGCGCGCACGCGTTCGATGGATTTATTTCCTCGAGCGGGAGAGTCGGACAGATACACTCCCATTCGTAAGATATTAGGACGCTTACAGGAAACCAGATTAACTTCAACAACGTTTAAGCTCTGGCCGAAGCCTTCAATAATATTTATTATCCCCTGTGGCTCGACTTGTGTATATCTGGAATTTATTATAAAGACCATGGAATCTCGAGGTGAATGAAAAATCGTATATTCGTGGAAAGGTAGAAATCTTATCACAACGACGTTGAATTTCTGCTCGCTTATGTCCACTGTGTTACGTCCACTTCGTGATCGTCGCTTTAATCAACCTTGATGATATATTCGTACTGTTCAAGTTTCTATGATAATTCGAGGTTTCATTAAGCTTTCGAACAAACATCTCTGAACCTCGCGTGTAATAAACGCGCGTGAACTTCTTCGCCGAGGCGAAGGGATTGCTGATCCATATTCATCGCGTTTCTCTCGCGACTCTTGCGAATAATTTTTACAAATTCACCCCTCCCCACCTCGAATGCAAAACCCTGATCGATGGACCGCTCGATCGACGATTTGAACAAACCATCGCATCCTACGTAAAATCGATAAACGTCCTAATAGTTACGCGCGGAGGCGTATGCCGTTTCTGTTGGAGCGCACAGGGATATTCCTTCTTCCTGTCTAGAAAACGTGATTCTCTATCGCCGAGCTATAGCTGAGACGCGACGACGAGCATGAAAAGAAAGGGTGACTTGCCGTTCAATAGCTTGTAGTCGGTTACGTGAAAATTGGAGCAAAGGTCGGTGTAAATGCCAGGTCCGAAGGTACCGATCATCGCGACCGGCTGATTTTCGTATATCCTATACCTGGACGCGTTCCAGAAGCACATGTCCTGAAAACGAAACGACGTTGAACGGTAGAGCGACAGAATCTCGCGAAATAGACCGTGAAGCGACGATCTAATTACCTGAACGTAGTCCGCGCATTTGATTTCCGTCCCGTTAACACGAGATGGTTCCACCGTGATTTCCAGGACGGCCTCGTTGCTGTCGTCTTCTTTCGCCACAACGACGATCGTATCGGATCCGGTCGCGCCTTGGCAAGCGGGGAAACGAAAGACGCGGTAACGTCTGCGATCGAAGCGAAACGCGTAGATCGAAGAACATCTGCTACACTTACCTTTCTTTGAAAAACCGTGCAGTAGCAAGCTGTTCGTCTCGGAATCTATGGAAACTGTCGGTTCGCGGGGCACGGTGACGCGATAGTTCACGCGACTCGGTTCCGTCGAATCGTTTCGAAGCGTCCTCAGCTCGAGCAGCTTCAACTTCCATGAAATGCGTGCATCGTCCCGCGGCAGGTACGGTATTCTTACGGCCAAGTTCGACTGAGGAAAGTATAGCTCTGGAACAGAGAAGCGGCGCCCTTTACCGAGTCGTTATCTGTACGCGTAAATTTCGAGTCGCTGTTTATTACGCGAAACGGCGAGAACTTGTCGTTTTATTATTCTACGCTTAATTGGTATCGTATTCGGAACATAATTCTAGCGTGCTTCGTTCCAATGTGTATTCCGCAATTTACACGATAATAGTCGTTACAGTTGTTCCTTATCGTACAAGATAATGAAATAAAATTGTGCAATCTGACTAGCAAACGTAATCTCTCGTGGTCACCTATGATCCGACGATAGCATTTAGATTAGTATTCGAGTCGTATCAGTTGTTAAGATCATCGGCGACTACTATCGCGTTGAAACGATGCGTACGAGTATTCTCGTTTTTGCTAGAGTAAGTTCCCTGCGACAATCAGTCCGGTACTCGCTTACAAGGCTCCAATACCGCGAGTACTAGTAGTCTGTAAGCGAGTAGGCAAGTATTAGATCGTCCGAAAAGTTTCTTTCGTTTTATAAGGAAATAATAGATGCACAATATTTTCCGTTTTATATTATTTCATCGAATTACGTACGATCCATTTTGTTCTATCAAAATAAAGATCACAACGTTCGACGGATCAGATTTCGTGTTTGTATGAAGATACATTGTTGTAGAAGACGCGTCTGTAAAAGAACGACACTTTTCGGACAACCTAATACGTCTGTTATCGGCAGTGAGACGCTGGTAGCCTGTCTCCTTACTAACAGATTGGATAAGAATGAATTTCTGAACAGTGGATCACGAGGGACGTAAAAAGTTGTAAGCGAGTTCCTAACCACCAGAAATTGAACTAAAGACGATAAATCAACTCGCAGAGATGCCAGCCAAAAAGGGAACGACGGACACTCGAACACCATAGGCCATACTTCTCGTACGAATGCAAGAGTCAGCAGTACAACCGAGCCATCGCGGCTCCTGCGATGCAAAATGTTTTCGATCGCAAGACGAAAATAAACGCTTCGTCTTTGGCATTGTAAAGTTCAACGGTGAGGGTTCGCGTACGGTCAACTTCGTGGAAACGACTCGTGTCAAGGTGAGCGCGTTTAATCGATACACAGCAAGTAGTTAAAGTCCTGCTCGGCGAATGCGCTCGGCCGCACGCTCTTGCAGGATAAGGATCGCGATCGAGATCTTCGACGGTGTTTTCGCGGAACTCCAGTCGCGGTTGCGCGATTCCATACGCGAGCGAGATCCGTTCCTGGAACATCTGCGGTTCCACGTGCCGCGTCCACCGTGTTCGCCTCGATCGATACCACGCGTTTCGATCGTTCGCGCGACATTTCGCTCTCCTGTCGTGCGCCATCTCTGCGAACCAACTCTATGGAAATTTTTGTTTTCGATGGAAATTTTCCAGATGGAATTTTCGAGTTTCGCGCGTGTAGGAATTTCTAGCCGAGGATCGGCCCGATAATTCCGTGTCGTGGGACGAGGACCTCGTGCGTTTTTCGTGAAAGGGGTAGGGTAAGAAGATATTTCGGTAGGGAAGGCCTCCGGTGATGGCGATGCCAAGGGCGAGGGTGCGATAGCGAGGGTACGGTGGAAAGGCGAACGATGCGACGGTCACGCGAGAGTCGAGTTAAAGGCGCAAAGTATCTGGAACGCAGACTTGCGAGCAGGCACACGCGCTGGCATACGCACACGTCTCTGTATCGTGGCGTCTATGTTAAAAGTTAGGATCTAGCTGCTTGGCGAATGCGCGCATAAAGTCTTTCGCGTAAAGGTGCGTTTAAACGAAGCGCGCGAACGATCCTCTTGTTAGTGAAATTTAAGCGGGAACAAGCGTTCCGTCGCCGTTTAGTTGAATTCGTTCGCTGAATTATTTGACCGCGATCGTCGCGAAACGAGATAAATCTTTTGATGAGATAAACGAGTTTACGAACGATTTCCTCGATAACGGTTTAACGCGATTTTCGAACGGTGTGAGGCAACGATCTCCAAAATATAAAATAGCTGAATATACAATGTGCAACGAGGACTCGCACTCCATTGTATTTATTACGGTATTTACGTATCGATTCGTTAAGTTCAAGTATATCACGTTTCATATCTTTTGGCGGTATTTTTATACGACTATGAAGAGTACAGTAGATCTTTGATCATCAGAGGCGATGTAAACCTCAGTAATACGGAATAATTTATTAGTATTCATGAGTCGTATAGTCGTATAATTTTGATGGCTTAAGGCTGTACGCGTATTTGGGTTTGTATAAGCGTATCGTATGTTGTAGGCGTATTTAATCGATTGAACGTTTGATTAACTGTTTTCACGATACCTGGCTATACACACTTTCGTAGTCTTCGTGCTAAAATTTCGAGAAAAACGAAGTTATGATAAAGTTGGAAGCGCCTCGAATAATACGGAACTCGAATAGCCGCGACTCCATTGTATTATAAAAATGAAGTATGCAACCTGATAAAAAACGGTTCATTGGAAAATGGAAGTATCTACTTCTTGTAGCTACTGTATTTAATCAAGAACACTGATGTCTTTTTCTCTAAATCATAGTATAAAAGCAACAATAGCTGTCTGGTATGAATGCTCTGACTTGAAACGAACACGATATCTTTCGACGGTACCACAAAATTTCCGTAATTAATTTATGTCACGAGATGAAAAAGGTTGTAAATCACTGGTACGTTAAACGTGCACGAACGATTTTTATCATTCTCGCTCTATGTGTTGTTGGTCGTTTGGTCTAAATGCGGGTTACCTTTGAACTATCGACGATCACCTCGTCGACACGATTTCACTGACACGGAGTTCGCCGACGATGTTTATCTACAGGGATGACATTCTCTCTTTGCCGATAATTAGTATATTAATTGTCATATGTCATCGCTAATCGTGCATCTGTATCTAAACGTTCATTTCCATGCATGAAAAGATAAAAGGAAATGATAAAAGTTACTACGATATTACGACGTATTGCGTTGGTACTTTATTAATTAACGTAAATTATGCAAGTAAATATTTACAAAAAGTGAGCCACTTGAAAGAAATTTCCACAATTTTTTTATATATTGTCAGAGTTGCAACCCTGATGTACGTATGCGTGGCCTGTAAAAAATCTAACTTCACCCACGTTCATTTCTGCTTAAAAGAAAATTAGATTTGGACTATTTTGAATCTTTTCAAGGTTGGGGTGGGTTTCACTCCGACCACGCTCTTTAACATCGTATTGCATACAGGTACATAATTCTCTGCTACGCGTGTGCGTATGACCGCCACTGCAGTTTGCGAGTTACCTTTTCCGTTGAAAAGTCGTAAGAAGCGAGTTATATGGGAGTCGTAAAAAATATCAATAGCATAGATTTGAGTAAAGGGGGCGACTGTGCATAACGGACGGTAACGTATGACGATAAGCGTAATAATTTTCGCCAGAAGACGACGTCGATGAAACGATTGGTGATTTCGTATGCTGGTTTCGGTGAAATTGCGTCGATGAAATGTTTGTGGCTGATTTGAAAGTAGCTCCCTGAACGCGTCTTTAAAAAAATCTCTCAGCGTGCGATCGAAGGTGAGCGACGATATCGGATCGTTAGGATCGAAAACGAAATCGGTCGAAAGGCGAGAGATCGGTCGTTCTAGTAGATCTCCAGAGGCACGAGATCGTTGTACCTGGAAACCCTATTCGCACATCGAGTTACGATTCCCGAAAACAGAGACACCGTGAATACGATACGCGCAGCCATACAACTCGGCACCCTCTCGGTCGCCGATCTGCAAGAACCTGCCGCGTTCGAGTCGGCCCACCTCGCCACCTTAGTTACGTCTTGCGCCCATCGTAGGGCCACCACGTAGTATCACCATCTCGATATACGCGCCCTCTATTCCTGTAAATTGATTCGCCATCGCGTATACCTGGCCAGACGCCTAATTCGCTCGAGACTGCCACTTTCTTTCGTTTCCTATTATTTTCTTAGTAGGCAGCACTATATCTTCGTTGCTTGGCTTGCACTAAAATATATTTTATTTATTTACTTATTCATAGCTGTTCTCCTGCGGGTTAGGAATTTCCCCGTTACTTTTCTCTTTGATATATACTTATGGTCTACTTTTCTAACCTTAACGTTTTTCGTACTCGACGTTTAGACTGGAAAATTGCAACTCAAATTTTACCTCCTTTATATTTTTTATTGTCTATATTTCTTTAACAGTGACGTATAACCTCGCAGTCTTTCGATCTCAACAACGTATAGATCTAAACGGAGACATACAATATGAAACTCTAACAATTTTGCTACATTATTTTTATTACGTTATTAATATTCGCGATACGTGGCAAACGTTAATCTCTTGCTTCTTCTTCTCTTTCCCTCGATGCTCCTGTCTCTTCTTTTCACTATCTTTTCTCGATTTCCTACTTTGCCCGCTTTCAAACGTTTGTCAACGCCTTCTGCGAGTTTCTTTCCCCGATGTTCCGTTTTCTCGCGATTCCCAGCTTTGTAATACGCGCATCTTCCATCGTTTTTCACGAGTATCTCATTCGGTTTCGCGTCTTCTCGAGCGTGTCCTGATTTTCAGATATTTTTCAGCTCCTTCCGCCGGTTTCTTTCTCGTTTCTTCGATCTTGGAAAAATATCTTCCACCGCGTATCGCTCTCGAACGATGGCGCATCGCCACGACTGAACGTAGACATCGAAAGTAGCTCGATCGCGCACACCTGTACAAACATCTCCGCTCGGAAAATTAACAAGTTTCTCATTGTCGCGCGACACTCGCGCGAACGTATCACTCGGCTACCGTCGACCAGCTTCTTCCTCCTCTGCGCCACCCTCGAGCCATTCGACACCTCGGTTTTCCTTCTTTCTCCCTTTTTCGATCACCGACAGCCAGGCCCATTCGTTTTCAGGGCGCGCGTTTCCACGCGCTATGCCGAATTCGGAAATAGCTTAACTATATTTAGGTGATTTCGACACCCTAACTCAGGGAAAGGTGTGTTGCTCTTACCCGGCAACTTTTAAACGCCGTAACAACGAACTTACGACCTTCTTAATATCTCTCTTCGATATTTATCGGTTTTTCCGAAGAAGAAAGATCGGGGCAAACGAACGGGAAGAGCGCGTCCAGACGAAAGCGTTCGCTCTTAAAACGTAGCCGTCGTCGCGTGTCTCTTCGCGCTTATCCTTCGCTCGACCTCGAAAAAGAAATTCGTTAAAGCCGAATTTACACCTTTTCGCTCCGGACGAACATCGTGAATGATTCGTGGAGAAACATTTTCGTCCCCGTTTCGCCCGAAAAACGAACGAAGTAAGGCGAACTTTGCTTTGGACGTCTCAAACGAATATATAGGGTGGTTGGTAACTCGTCCTGTTTTGCGACCAAGTTTTCAGGACAGAAAAAATAAAAAAAAAACAAATTCGTACAAAAGCTCCGCTCCCCAGCGGCTTAAACCCAAAAATTGTATTAAGCACGAAAAATGTAAAGCGCCCACACATAATATAGCATGACTACGTCGTACCGTCGCGTATCGGTACCTTTGCCTAACACATCATTACAAAAATTCACCGTTTATTGTGAATACCAATATGTATTTAAAACTGTATCTTGAGCTAAATAAACATCATTAAAAAAAAAAAAAGGTAGTTGGTAACTGGCGGTACAAGCGGAAAGGGTGTGATTCTACGCGAAAAAAGAAGTCGGAAATATAGAATAAAAATTTTTCGTTCGAGGCTTTGTTTTCGAGAAAATCGACTTTGAATTTTCGCTCGGTACGCGTGCGGTACGTTATAACGGATCTCATTGTAGATCTGTAGCGGTAATTTACATATCTTCGCTTGATCTATCGAAAAATATCGCTTTCCTTCAAAGTGATCATCCTAAGTGGTCACCTTGAACGAGATAGTTGTTCGTCTTTCGCGTTCGAGTCGAATTTACACCTTTTCATTTTGGATTTCCATGATCACCGGGTGATTGGACATCCACAGCGGCTATGAAAATGAAAGATGAAAACCAGCGGAATATTCCTATCAGTCGAATTCATCCAAGATGGATGCCCCTACTTTGTTTATATTGTTCTTTGGACGAAGTGCGAATGAAAACAACGTTTTTCGACGAATCAGCCACGACGATGATCCAAATTGGAAATATGTAAATTCGGCTTCGCTGCGAACCAATCATCCAAGATGGTCATCCGAAGTAAAAACTGTACCGGATTTACGTGGTTTCGCTTTGGAAGGAAGATACTTTTATCCTCGTTCCATCCGCGTATAAAATAAGAATTTAAGCAGCGTTCGTCCGCCGTGTTTCTTCGGCTCTTAAATTCGGCTTTAGGCTTCTTCCGACTTTTCCAACCCGGTAACGACGTTGCGCAACCGGCGCGGCGATATCCGTCGATCGAAATCTCGACTGAAATCTTGAATGAAAATCACGCGAGAATAAAGCTTTCCTTCTATTTGCTTTGAGAGCGACGTTGTGAAAGGATGCAGGTCGTTCTTCGAGTATGTATACACGTAGCCACGCGAGCCACGTATCGACCGTTTCTTTAATTCACCCCTTTGTGGTTCGTTGAAGGCGCTCGTGGACGAGTTTCGCCTGGAACTCGAAACATAACGCGACGCAACGTAACGCAAGAGCGTCGTGCCAATTTTACCGGCAATAAGGCGTCGAACGGTTAATCAAAGTTACGGTAAACACGGCCTACTTTTTAAGGGGCGATTACCTCGCAACGAGCGCTTCGATTTCATTTCTTAGATCCGCTGCGAACAATAGCGACGACGCGCGATTTTTCCTTTTTCCTCTGTCATCCTTCGTCTTTCGTTCGTGTTCTCGTCCCGTCTCTTTTGATTTTTCTTCGTTAACATTCGCCCTCGTTTCGTTTCCCGATCGTAGATTGCTTCTCTGAAATATTCTGCGTACAGTCTACATTCACCTCCTATCGATGTCATTTCGTTCGTATTTCGTGTCAAAACGAAAATAGATTCGTTTCATTTGTTTCACTTTCACGGTTAACAAATCTTTCCGCTTTCCAACTATAAGATTAATGGTTCTTTCTCTCTCGTGCATCGGCCGTAGGTATCGTTTACACGATTTAATTCTGAACAATGAAAAACTCGTTTCGCCTTTTTCTGATTTCGCGTACAGTTTCGTACCGTCAGTCGCATTAATATTCGCACGCAGAACTATCTGTGCAGTTGTGGCTTTGTTTAAATATCGTGTGGATTATTCGACGAAGATACCAAGCCATTTATCATAGCTTAAAAATTCCTACATAATTTCTTCCTAAAAATAACCTTTCACTTTCCGATAGATTTTGAAGAGAAAATTGTCTCATTTTCACGTGGTGCCAGTATTCAAGAAAAGGTACCAATCTCGATAACGGACAGCTTGTAATTTATCACAGAGGAAAGCGTAGAGGTTCTCGCGAAATTGCACAATTGTTAATAGCAATCGTAGCTATAATGAAGAAGATCGCGTCGAATTTAAGAAAGAAAAGAAAAAGGACAATCTGCTCTCTGTTAAAAATCTATTCGATCTACCTATACAATTAAACGTTATTGTTAGGAAGAAATTGTTTAAGCATTGTTTCAAGCTATAATAAATGGCTCGTATTTCCGTAGAATAAACAGCGCGATATTTAATACAATACAATACAAAGACAGTGGCGCGCGTTCGTCACACAATATAAATGCGACTAACTATATGTAATCGCTTCGTAATACCTCGAAATACCTATCGTTTGCATAATTTCAAATATTTTCCTTCCATTAAATCGAAAATACAGGGTGATTGGTAACTGATGGTACAAGCGGAAAGGGGGTGATTCTACGCAAAAAAAGAAGTCGAAAATATAGAATAAAAATGTTTCGTTCGAGGCTTTGTTTTCGAGAAAATCGACTTTGAATTTTCGCTCGGTACGCTCGTTATAACGGATCTCACTGTAGATCGTTGTCTCGATGGAAAAATTAAAAAAAAAGATGTTTATTCTATATTTTCGACTTCTTTTTTCTCGTAGAATCACCCCCTTTCCGCTCGTACCACCAGCTACCAACCACCCTGTATATTGAACGAA
>NT_176574.1:879138-906936 GCF_000188095.3 Bombus impatiens
ACAAGCGGGAAGGGTGTGATTCTACGCAAAAAAAGAAGTCGAAAATATAGAATAAAAATGTTTCGTTCGAGGCTTTGTTTTCGAGAAAATCGACTTTGAATTTTCGCTCGGTACGCTCGTTATAACGGATCTCACTGTAGATCGTTGTCTCGATGGAAAAATTAAAAAAAAAGATGTTTATTCTATATTTTCGACTTCTTTTTTCTCGTAGAATCACCCCCTTTCCGCTCGTACCACCAGTTACCAACCACCCTGTATATTGAACGAAGCTGTCGGTGCCAACGTAGAATTTGCATGCAACTTATAACAAAACGGATTGTCTCGATTCGTTAAACGGAAGGCAGGAACGTTGCAAGCTCGTCAAACGCGTGGACGAGTAATCGCGTTGCACGTTGAAATTGACTATGTGTCGGTAGCGTTATATTCTTATTAACTCGGATGGTGTACACGATTCGATAGCACATAGTTGTGGCGATAATACGCTACAAACGCGTACTGGAAAGCGACGTTGACAACGGCTAACTAAACGGCCGTATGGCGTTTCTGTTTGCTCTGTATAATGCTACGGATGCAACGTGGAAACGATAGAACGTGTAACGAGCCACGGTGACTAATTTCTTGTTCATTTTTACCTCATATTTCATTCATCGATCGGGCTGCTTTTCTTATTTTACGACTGGCTTTTTTTTTTTATACCATGTAGATTTCTAGACGATATGACGCGTGTTTTCAAATCGCGCGTTCGATCGCGACCTACTATCGATTCCAGTCGTTATCGACGTTGTACGACCGGTTTCGATTCGCATAACAGCGTAGATACGAGTGATCGATGAACCATAATTACGATACTCGCGAGTAATCGCGCGTTTACACTTGCAACCATCGAGCGGAATGCGCCTTAGTAATTTAATGAAATTTAATAATACGAAAGCGCAAAGGAGAGTTCTTTTCGCCGATCGGAAATCGAACATCCTTCTTGTGCTCCAAGAATCGCCGCAACACGCTCGTGCGACTGTTCGTACCGTGGAAAGGGTTTCACCAAGCATTCCTCCAAATGTTTGGTTTTACAAATGGACGTTGAACATATTAAATTAGAAATAATATTGAAACGTTCGATGGATTCTCCGAATCGAGAAACACTTGGGCGTTTCAAATAAAGGCGACGATTTGGAAACCATCGGATGGAATCGTGTAGATTAGATCTTCGAAGAAATATATTTAACGATCTCGAGTATTTAACACTAGAACTGCCGATAGTTAACGCGAAGCTATTTCTACCAAATGCAGTCAAAATGACTGGTCTTGGAAAAATACGAAATAATAGGATATTTTTATATTTATTGATTACAGAAGAAATTCCATGTTATGTTGTACACTTTTGGTATTAGTAATCCATCTGGAATCTAAACAAGGGTTGACACATTTGTAGAATCGTAGAACCAGTCATTTTGACTGGTGTGATATTTCTAGCGTTAGCATCTAGCGATCTAGCGATCGATCCGGAACTTTCTTGATATCATAAAGAATACTTTCATAAAAATTACAAAAACGTGTGAGAAGTTGTACGAAACGAGGAAACTGGTTAATTGGGGTTCGATAAACAGATTGCAGGACCCTTTTACGCTTTGACAAGTACCAGTCATTTCGACTGCTGTCGGTATAAGTAGCCTCGATACAAAATTATTTTGATTTTGAATACGTAAAAGACAAAATGAAATTCGTTACATTATTCCTTTAGTTATCATTGCGGGAAAAATATGTAACACGAAGCAGGAACTTTAAAATAAAAGTGTAAAACCAGTCAATTTGGCTGGTGTGGTAGTTCCAGCGTTAATTACGATTTGTACTTCGTTGTAACTCCGCCAAGATTAAATCGCATGTACGAAATAACGAGACAAAATCACGAATCTACATTGCGAGGTCATCGGCGTGTTCTTGAAGTCAAAAAGCGAATTTTCCAATCTACTTTGTTTTTTCCGTTCTTTTAACAGTTATCCACGAACATACCGATATTGTCATCGGATTGTCAAATTCAGCAAACCAATTCACTGGCAGCGTGAACTTCTTTCACGACTCTATATATTTTCTTCTAAACTAAAACGCACAGAAAATTCTCCGAAAGCGAGTTCGACGTTATCTGTAATAATCGCACTAATTTTCTACCCCGCGATGTTTCGTTCGCCTACAACAAGCGAGTCAACCCGTTTACAACGAATTGAATAAATCGTGGAAAACGAGGAAACTCACGATCGCGATTGTAATTTCTTCGTCATTCGTCGTTGTCACGAGTCCGAGCGAAGATTAAATGGAAACAGCTATCGATCATTCTGAATGCTCGTTTTAATCTCCACGAACGTCCACTGGCATTCGTCGCGAAGGCATAGAGCGTTCTCAGATCATCCGAATATTCCATTTATTAGGTTGTCCGAAAAGTTTCTTCCGTTTTATGAGGAAATAATAGACGCGCAACGTTTTCTGTTTTATATTATTTCGTTGAATTACGTACGATCCATTTTGTTCCGTTGAGATAAACACGACATTTCACACACTTGGTTTCGCGTTTGTATGTTCGCGAAAGAAAGACACTTTTCGGACAACCTAATACAATTCGCTGAACGATCGCCAAGCGGCAAAGCTTTCATCTTATTAAACTTAACCCGCTCGTTCGTTTTACAAAACGTTGTTAAACCGGAAGAACGAGGCATTCGTCGCTCGGTTGGCGCGAACGCAAAGGCTCTATGGTTGTGGCGTGTTCTCAGTAGCGCTCCTCGATCATTCGACCGACGGAAGAGAAGCAAGAAGGTTTTCATCGTACTACGCCGTATCGACGATACACGGACATCGTCTCTTTGACAAGCTGATCTCCGCTATGAGCGAAGACTGAAGCGAAACGCAGAAAAGAGGAACGCTACGCGATACGTCGGATACATGCTCGATCCCCGATGCTTACGAAGATGGAAACGAGTATTAGCATATACGTAGGATATACCGTGACCGTACGAAAAGGACACTCGCTCTTCGCGTTTAGACTTTCAAATTAGAGGTATTCGTCCCGTTAATCGTCTCGTCGCTTGCCATGGAAATAACCGACTATGGAAAAACGCGTCAACGAACGGGCGGCGAAAAAGGAGAAAAAGGATAGGTAGGTAGATAGGTAGGTAGAGTCGGTACAGCAACGAGAGGGTACGTTCGTTGTAATTTCAATGGCGTGCCTACTCCTACCGTTCTTGTACTCGTTAACGACTCGTAACACGTATCGCGATGCATCTTGGTTCGCGTTTACGAGACACTTAAAAGTTGATCTCGCGAGTGCGACTCTTAATTCCATCTGCGATCGCACCTACGCCGTAACCGTCGTCGTAAATCGCGATTTTCGAAAAAATTGGCGGACTTGGAGGAAGCTACTGGCGATACGGTTGCTTCCACTTCTTGCCGTTATAGTATTTGGGTTATGGGGTGTGGCATACCCGTGGGATTCTCACTCACGGTTCACCTACATACGCTTAATGTTTTTCCTAGTAAACCTTAAATTAAATTACAACGTTAACGAATTACACGTGAAACACGCGCGGCGACTAGGTCGATCCACCTTCGCCGTGTTCCTATTGTTCGTCCATCGTTCGTCCGTGCTTCTCCCATTAGCCTTTTCGTCGCAGGTTTGGACTAAACGAGCAAGAAACGTCGAGCGAAATTCGGTGTTTTACCTCGTTTAGGTCGCAACTCAGACGAAAGAGACACGTTCGGTACGTTCTTAGCAATTTCTTGCGATATTCGGCGATTCTCGATTCTCAGAATTATTCTCAAATTTTCACTAGTTTCTGAAATTCATATACAGAACGTTTCGCAGCATCGACCTGAACATACATCTAAATACAACGAAGAACGTTCGTTTAAGTGTATACCCTTTCTTCGTGAGATACAACTTTTCGTGAGATCTTCCTTTATAAGATGCAACGAATTTTCTATTTGATTTTGTTCGTCTAATTAAAACTCTGCGGAAGATGCTCGAAATGACCCCATCTTCAATTGAAGAAGATAGAGTCGGTAGACGTCTTAGAACTGATAATGGATCCTCCTACGTTCCGAATGGTTTCTGGTTTTCTCGAAACTTGTCGAAAAGCTTAGTCGATTCCGAATCTAAGTATCTCGACATTTTCAGCAAGCGTTGCCTACGCGATAGATTCTAAGTGTCTCTGCAAGTAAAAGTCCAATAGATTTAAGTTCGAGGAAAGGGCAGGCCATAACCATAGAAGCTGCACGCGCGATACATTTATTTAGAAAGCGTTGATTGAAAAAGAGCTTGCCTCGTAAACGACGAAGACAAATAAAGTACACGTTTGTACGAACTTCTTTCGTTGCTTTCAGGTGTACGATTAGTGGAGCCCGCGTGTTCTGTTACGCTCTGTGTAGTCAGTGGAAATAAAATCAATTAAATTATCGCCATATGTAGAGATATGTAAGATAATCTTCGTTTTAAAAAGTACAATAGATTGGAAGTCGCACATCGCTAGTTTCTTTTCGTCATTTAAATCGAACGAAACATCTGCGAGCTTGTTCCATGAATTCGTTCGCTGCTTTCGCGGCTATAAGAAACGAACAAACGTTTCTCACCTATTCTTTAGAATGCTATAAAGGTGCGTTCAAACTATCAATGTTTATTGGCAATACTTCGAGGTTCTCAACGTTCTTCTAATATCGGCAATATCGCACTGACGATATATACAGGGTGGTTGGTGGTACAAGCGGAAAGGGGGTGATTCTACGCGAAAAAGAAGTCGAAAACATAGAATAAAAATGTTTCGTTCGAGGCTTTGTTTTCGAGAAAATCGACTTTGAATTTTCGCTATAAAGAATCTCATCGTAGATCGTTGTCTCGATGGAAAAGCCAAAAAAAAATTTTTATTCTACATTTTCGACTTCTTTTTTCGCCTAGAATCACCCCCTTTCCGCTTGTACCGCCAGTTACTCCTTTCCGCTCGTACTACCAGTTACCGACCACCCTGTATATATCGATAGTTTTTACGTACGATAACGTGGAACACTTGAAAGTATCGGCAATGAATATCGATATTGCGAACGCCACTTTAGAGCACTTGGGCGAATTCTTTGTGCGGAATTTCATTTTACTAAAACGAGCGACGAACGAGCACTCGCACGCTCGATCTAAACGCACCTCAACACGTTCACCGCGTCTCGCACAATAGCCGTCTTTGTATCGCGAAACTTTGCGTATATAACCGATATGAACATTATGAAATACTCTTTCATAATTTCAGGAATTTTATTTCGCCTGCCTGATTCCAGTCGATGGCATACGCAATCCGAAGGTATGCGGCGAGTTGGATTCGCGTCGCACACGCGGCGAACGTTTTAAACCGATCGCGATCGAAATTCCGATGTACGATACCAACGATCATCGTCTACGTTGTATCGCGTGCAAACAAAGGACCTTGATACACCGTGTACCGACGCGAGACTCCGCCAGGATTACGGAGAACAAAGACCAAAGCATAAAGAGCGTAGCGACGGAACCTGGTTCCGTCGATAACTAATTACGCGCATCGAATAGAATCGAATCGGCTAGCGACGTATCTACCGTAAAGTGTACAACGCGTACCGAAACGCTACGCGCAATGCACCTGGTAAATACCGAGTACAAAGGTACTCGGCGATCGGTGTTTACTCGAGCAACTCGGAGAAACCTTTTGCCTTTTGATGGATCGAAGTTCGGCCGAGTAGCTAACGTTTGGAGGAACGTCAGTAATCCCTTTGTCATCGCGCTGATGCGCAACCGTTGTTCCCATTTTGGTGAAAACGTATTTCGTTAACATGTCGGATGACAGGTATATCAGGTTACCCGAAAGGCGATAAGGTTCATAAGGTGATAACAGATGAACAACAATTTCTGTTTTATATTATTTTATCTAATTAGGTATGATCCATTTCGTTATATAACGTCCTTCGTGCATATAATAAACTAATATAAATATAAATAATAAACTAATATAAAACAAAACAACATTGTACGTCTATTATTTCCTTACAAAACGAAAGAAACTTTTCGGACAACCTAATAGATTACAGCGGCACAGAAATTACGCAAATTAGGAAATTCGCGCAAGTTCGATTCCGATCGTTTACTTCACTCGGGATTTTTGATTTTCCGTTCGCGTTACGTTCGTTCTAAACGTCGCGATCTTTCTTGGAGATCCGACGCCCCTAACTCTGTCCTCCCTTTCTTTATTTCTGACCGGTCTTCTACCTTTCCCCCTCTTGTTCTGATTACGAATTGGTAGTCAGGGGGCGAGGGTTGCTTTTAAGGTCGGCGTTGATTAACGATTTCGTAGCTGCACGCGATGTTAGCGGTTCGTCGATTTCATCGTTCGCCAACAACTTTACCATCGTTGCCACTTTGCTGGACGCCCGTGCTGCTGAAAAACTCGGAAACTCTCTTCTTTCTTGCTCTCGTCGTTTGCAACGATCGCTCGCGTTACACGGACGTAGTATTTTTGGCCGGTAAACCACGGCCAACGACAAACGAACGGTTAATGGTGTTCGTTCGAAGAGACACGGTCGATTGCTGGCGCAAGCATAAGCAGCCATAGATTGGCGCGTGCATGCGGGTCGCGAGTCTCGAACGTTAATCGGCCGCGTGCACCGGTCTCGGAATTAACGCGGAATTGAGTGCAGATAACTCCACGTTGGTATTATGGCGTCGCCTGGTGAGGATGATGTTACGTTCGCGCCATCAACACGCAACGTGTTAATCCTTTGTCCTTCTCGGCTCTATATGATCCGCAGTGGATGTTACATTTGGATAGATATTATTAAAATATATTGTTTTTAAATAAAAATGTTTGCGAATAAATTGTTTTTCAAAACGTCTCATTTTTACTATAATTTCTGTAGCTTTCGCGTATTCCACGATTCTTTCGGAGTGAAATAGTCGAATGGAGGAAGATATCCGAGGAGATACGAACGCGATGAAGAAGCGATAAAGACAGCAGAGTTGGGAACTCCGAGGAAGCTCAGTCACACCGAATGGCCACGCGTTTTCGCTTAAGTTTAAGTTCACCCACGTATGAAACAAAGACGTAAGCGGCGCTCATGCAGCGCAAAGTGGAAACAGTGGAAATTCGACTTTAGAAATCCTGTGCATCGTGGCGCGCGCCAGATTTCATCGAGCGTACACCACCAGCTCATCTGTACTCGCGTCGAGTCGCGCGTTCACGCACCGAGAAATCATACGCAAACGGAAAGCCATTCTCGCGAACCCGAGATAAACGCGTTGCGCTCCGATTGCGTCTCACGGGCTTTGAATCGTACGAGAAAACGCGCGTCCATTGGACTTTCGATTTTGAAATCAGTCGTTCGCACGTTCTTAGAACCGTGCGAAATCGGTCGATGGCGCATCGACCGGTTGTCGGCTCGATTTCATCCGATTCTCGCGTGTTTTTCCACCGTTAAATGATCGTTTTGCATGTCTGCGATACGCAACTGGCACACGCGCTCGGTGTCTTGTAATTAATCGAAAAAGAGTTTTCGATTAATTACAGTGACCGCTGTAATGGCGCGTTAATGAATTTTCCGAGACAAACGGCGCCGTTAAACGTTTCGCCATATTAAACTGCGGATTTCTATGCGATTTTTCGTATTTCTATAATTTCAATAAATGAAATCGAATTTTAAGATCAAGAGAGAGAGAGAGAGAGAGAGAGATTTGTTTCGTTTATTAAACAACATCTGTAACGAGTATTCTGTTTTGCATATTTTATATAATTTCGTGCATTACGCAAATTATCTTTGCAGCTGCGAATTTTCCACGAACGCATAAATTCATGGAAATCCGATGTCTAGTAATTATCATGCGCTCGCTATTGTACTCCGCGCGTTCGATTTCAACTCGATCCAGTAGCTTTTCTTGGGGGCTGCGAAATGCGTAAAAGCTGGATCACACTTTTATTTTCCAAACCTTTCGCGAGATTACAAATTTTCCTTCTTAATTTACACTTCGACGTATCTGCGCGATACCGCGGCTCAAACGATTAATCGTCCTATCTGTAAATAATTAAACAAACCCATCTAACGAACTTCTCAGAATGTTTTTGTTCTTTCTTTTATTTCGTAGACTTTTCACGATCGATTCTCATTGAGAACTATATAAGTGAATTATTTTGACGCGCTACTGTAACCTTCTCAGAACGTAACGTAATATTTTTTCTATCTTGTTCGTAGATTCGCTTGGACTCGTTCGACGATTCTCGTTCGTTGGTGATCGGCGATTCGACGGAAACCGCAGAATGGACGAACGATCGAAAGGGAAACGTTAAGAGGACGTTGGTTCGAAGGGAGAAAGGTAAGCGTAAACGTATGAACTCTAGCGAAGCGGTATCGATTTTTCGACTGCATCGGAATCACGTGAGACCGAGGTTGCACGCGACATCGCGATATCGCGATATCGTGTCCCCCGATTACGGTCAAGTGCGAATGTCATCGGTCCACAAACCTTCGCGTGGCGGCGTTCCTTTGAAAATATACTCGGTTCGTTCGGTTTTTCCGTCCATCGACTCGCTTCCATGGCAAAAGTCGTTTACTCCACTTGCGTCGATCGGGCGAAATCCCGAAACCGAACTTGGCCAGTCGCTGATGCTAATTCGGGTTGTGCAATGTACGCAAATTTTAGCATACAATGCCGGTTCGCGTTGATTCGTCGTAGATCTAGTAGCGTGACTTTGCGCGATCGAGCACGACACGGCGGCGCGACGTGCCATGCCGGTAGCGCACGCATTTTTATCCCTTTTTTCATCTTGCTCGTATTTCTCGCCTTTCTCTTTTTTTTTTCAAGGAGCCATGTTTTTTTCAAAACTATCCTACACGACGAAGATATTGAGCACAGGACTTGTATATCTTAGGTAGCCGTTTTAGACGTTCGAACGTCTACAGACACGTATAAACGAGATTATTAAAATTCTGACGCGTATCGAGAGATACACCGTATTTGGCTCGATCGATTATTTATTCGTATTTATCTGTTTTTATTTGACGATCTAAGAGAAAGAAGGTCAGCGAGCGTTTCCGACCGAATAATCAAGTTTCGCGTAATACGAAAATTCGGTGCCGCACGCCGTTCGGAAATCGCGGCTAACACCGTTTACTTACCAGAGGCTAGAATCCCCATCGGCATCAACAACAACGGAAGCAGCAACATCGTAGTCACGATCAAGCGAGCTATTCGCGCGATATTTCCCGAACGATCGAAAGAAACGGCGACGTTGTCGCTCTATCTACATCCTCGGTAGATCGCTACAACCAGAAACTCCACTCCACTTTGCACCATTCGATCGCCTTTAACGATTTCCTAATATAATTCCTGACTAGTTTTCGACTGCTGGTTTCCGTCGAACGCGTATAAAGAAGACCGACGAACTACGCAAATGTACGCAAAAGGCGAAGAAGATGGACTCGTTCGTTTCCTCGATGAACTACGCGCATGTTAGCTGGACAACCACGAGCGACCTAGAACTCGCGTCGAACAACGCTTCGAAACGTCGTTTCGCGGTTTCGCGCTGATCGTCCGTTTTCGAGGAAGACGCGGCTGGCTGTCGACTGACGTGCGAGTCGAATAGGTCGTAAAACGCGCTACCTAACAGTCGTACGTTAGCGATCGGCCGCACGAGTGGACGTTTCGTTTACCAGCCACTGACCGGTCGATGTCGCGAAACACGGTACACGCGTCGTCGATGTCATCGTCTCGAATCGAAAGAACGTGATCTCATCCTGTCGACCGACCGGACGTTCGGTACGCGCGCCTTTTCTTCGCTCGTTTACGGGCAAACGAGAGAACAAAGTCGATGTACCGGGGGTACGTGGATGGAAAAAAAATCGGAGACCGCGTCGCGACGCCGAGCCGCACCAGGCATAACTGAGAGCGTTGTCGGACACCCGCCGTTATCAGGTACGATTGGAGGCGAGGTGCGCGTGCGCGTACGCGTACGAATACGCACGTGTGCGCACCCCCGAGAGGAATCGGGACAAACCGAGCGAAGCACAGCCGCTCGGGGAATAGGTGCGACCCTTCCTTCCCTACGAGTCTTTTCCCATATTTACCCGTTCTAATTATTCCTTTCCGCGGTAGCCTGACGCACCTTCGCCTTTCGCGCAATTCCACCGTTTCTTCCTATTCTATTTGCATCGTCTTCCGTTTGTCCTCTCGTTTACCTTTCGAGATTTCCATCGATTCCGAATCCCGCGCCGTTTATCGTTTGCTCGGCTTCTTCCTTTCTTCCGTCGTCGGATAAACGAGACTAGTCTCCGTGACGCGGAGGAATCAACGATATACAACGCTTTTATGGCCCGAGCATTTTGGGCTATACGTAATAACACGTAAGTATAATATGTACTTGCTACATTTCGTTATTGGCTATTGGCACGCGATTTTTCCGTAAAAGTTTCTTCTTCTTTCCACGGGGTTACGTTGCGTTTTCATCGCAACGCGGTTAAACACCGAGCTGAACGTGTTTTACTTTTCGTTAGACGCGAGTACGGAAAATATGTGTGTGTGTGTGTGTATAAACAAAAAGTTTCGTTTCAGTCTCGAGGGATCGACGTACACCTCCTAAACGAAAAGTTTAGCGTCGGTTCCCAGGCGGCGATAAAGCGTTTAGCGCGTTAAATTTGCATTTTTTAGGCTCTTTTTGTCTCCAAATTCGGCTGTCGCCTTATTTAAATATTTATCCTCTCTACTAGTTCGTACTGTCCAGCAGAGAAATATGCCGATCGCGTCCAACGTTTCGGCACGTCCCAGTTCTGCCTCAACGTGCGTAAAACACGCATCGTTGATGCACCTAACGTCGCCCAATCAAACTTCAAACCCTACTAAGCCTAAAAGGTAAGACGCCTTTTCGTATCAAATCGATATCAAACGAAACGAATGTTATTCTCGTTTCCTATGCACAAGGTATGCACGTCTCTTTCTACAGTTTCTATTCGTTTGCCCACAACTTCCGTTGCCGATTTCTACTCAACGTTCCTTCTTTTCCAAAATATCGCAATTGGCTAATGTTTATGAACGTAATTCTAATATTATACAAGGTGGTTGGTAACTGGCGGTACAAGCGGAAAGGGGGTGATTCTAGGTGAAAAAAGAAGTCGAAAATATGGAATAAAAATGTTTCGTTCGAGGCTTTGTTTTCGAGAAAATCGACTTTGAATTTTCGCTATAAAGGATCACACTGTAGATCGTTGTCTCGATGGAAAAATTAAAAAAAAAAATTTTATTCTATATTTTCGACTTCTTCTTTTCCCGTAGAATCACCCCCTTTGCGCGTATACCACCAGCTACCACCCACCCTGTATATATAATAATAATAATAACAATTTTACGCTTTGGTAATCGCAGCTAAAGTCAGGCTGACGCAACACGCTCCGCGATGAAAGCGATACGCGCGAACATGTCGTACGTCTACGACGGATCGTAAGTTTGACTGGCGATCCGCTGGCGAAATTTTCTTGTACCATCGCTCTGGTTTCGCTTAATCTCTTTCGATGGTTCGAAAGCAACGTTTCGGCTGGCAGAATAGGATCTCCCCTTTGAAACGATAACAGAGAACGCGAGACACAGGACGAGAGGGGTGCATTTCAATTGATCCGTCGCTATCGTCAGCAGGGTTCGTTGACCAACATTATCGTATACAGTGACGTGCACGCGAACCCTTCCAGAAAAGAATACGCAGAGAGTGTCCTTGAACCATCATCGTTTCCTCGTTAAAATCATTTACGATCCTTTGCTTTTGATCTTTCGTTTGTACGACCTTGTCTCTCCGCTTTGCCTTTTCCATCTCTCGCCTTTCTTTCGTTTTATTCCTGCGAATCCGTCTGCATATATTGGCTTGGCAACTAAGCGACTGCGGATTTTGTCGTTAGGCGATATTGACAAAATCCGCAATCGCTTAGTTGCCAATGCGATAGTTTCGCCATAGTTTTCTGATCGCGCCCGATTAACCTACGAAAGTACAGTCACGCGAGTCGAATATTTCGTTGCATATTCGATAAAAAATCGTTGCATATTTTCGAAACGTAGGCTGTGACGTTTCATGTAGAATAAATTCGAAATTCCACTTCTTCGAGCCTCGTACTCGCTTACGCTATTTTCATGATACGTTAGTACGGTTACAGTTTACTATAGTTTGACGTAGTTGTCGAACATCGTCATCGATTTTACGATGATAGGAAGACTATTATTTGGTAGTGGTATACGGTATTTATTAATCGCAGCAGTCGGCAATCGCCTACAAATGGACTTGGTCTCGCTCCTACCACGTTCTACCGATCTCAAATTCTCGTTCGAGCCTGTCGTATCAATTCCATTGCTCTTGCGATTCTCGCTGAGTCACTTTTACCTCTATCTTTTCGTTATCCTTCTTACTAATTTTTCTCCACTTTCAAGCTACTTGGAAAGTGCAGCGTACGCCGTATCCAAATATTTTTGTTTAACGAACGCTCAGTTTCCTCTCGTTTCTTAGCACCTGTGATAGGAGCTTTTGCATCGTGCTATATTTAACTCCGTTACACCACCTCTTTGCGATTCTTTTACAGTTCGACGTAGCAAGACGTTATCTAGCATTGTTTTCACGGACGGAAACGAGAGTCGTCTCGGAGCGAGAAAGTCGATCGGGAAAGAAAGCTGAGTCATACAGGAAAGATTCGTCTCATCCCTCGTCTTACTCATCCGGCGCTGTTTTTCCAGTTAATTTATTTTATTTATTTCGCATACGAGAGAGAATTCGCGTTAGATCAATGAACAGTCTGACTTTTTTTTATATATCGTACAATACGTTTTGAAATTTCATTGGCAACGACGATGGCACGCGGCTATCGCGACTCTGTCGGTAAAATTGAAAACGAATCTGAAAATTTTTATACAAGATATTTGGCGGAAACGCGCATTTGAGGAAGATCGTCGAGATATTTGAACAATGAATCGTTCGCTATATTAATAATCCATAACCCGTAGTTAGACCATTTTTCCCACTAATCGTATGTTTCCAGGCTACTGTTCACACTGTATGTTAATTTCTCGCTGCAGCATATTTTCGCGACGAATGTCTTGTTATAGATTCTATATACATCTCCACGTTGGTCTCAAGTTTCGCGACTCTGTCGGTAAAATTGGAAACGAATCTGAAAATGTCTATAAAAGTTGCGAGATATTTGGCGGAAATGCTCACTTGGAAAGATCGTCGAGATATTTGAACATTGAATCGAACAAATCGATTTCAAGTTTCAAGTTTCGCTACTCTATAATCGCGATAGTCGTGTATCGGTCTATATCGATACTAACGAAATATTAAAAAGTTTCGTAGAAAAAACGTGCGAATACTTTTACTAGCTGTACGTACAATGGCGCGGTAACGATGAATGTATAAAGAAAAAATAAGAGAAGGTTGAAGAAAATGGAAGATGATAGAGAAAAAGAATAGAAAAGAGTCGTGGGACCAAGGACGAATCTCTCGTCAAGCTTTTTCAAAATCACCGATAATTCGAACGAGACGCGTGAAAATGTTCGCTTTGAGCTTAAGGTAGCCAGTCGGAACTAATAAACCAATAACGATCGTTTTTTTTCGTTCCTTTCGTATATTCGATGTCGTTTATTCGATGCGATGATAAACGGAATTAATAGATAGTTTCCTAGGTCAACGATGCAGGAGGGCCAATTTATTTGCAACCTTGAACCATCCTGGAACTCCATTACCAATAACATCCATCGTAATTATTGTCCGTTTCGTTTGTCAAGAATTAATGGTCTGAAACAGCGTATATCGTATCATTTGCTATATCGTGTTTCAGATTGAAATTGAATTATACGAAAGCGTAGTTCGTCCGCCCACTGCGCCGTGGCGCTCAAATTCGCGTTACTTTTCTTTTTCGCTTAATATCACGCAGCATCCGTTAATCCTAATGAGCAAGTGGAACGTTGGGAACGTCGAGGACTTAGTAAGCAGCTGTTTCGGCTTATCGTGCTTTTCCTATAATAGCATGAAACACGGTATTACGGTATAGCATTGTTATTATCTCGATGCGATTCAACGAGATATACGTTGTATAACGTTACAAATTTCCTTCTTTTTGCGATATCATCCATTCGTTAGTTCGTGATTT
The DNA here is from genome assembly GCF_000188095.3 of Bombus impatiens. Taxonomy (NCBI): domain Eukaryota; kingdom Metazoa; phylum Arthropoda; class Insecta; order Hymenoptera; family Apidae; genus Bombus; species Bombus impatiens. The sequence continues at coordinate 893,296 of NT_176574.1, forward strand.
ATCGAATAATAATTCCCATAAGAACAAAGATACACCGTTGCACGGATGCTGTAGAAACGACTGGGCGAATAAATTTCACGTGGCACAACACGAGTGAGATTCGATGTGAAGGTAGAAGAAAAGGGCAGACCGAGAGGGAGACGTAAAATTCAATGTGAAAATAGGAAAGAATGGAGAATATGGAACAAACTGGGATCGTGTTCGTTCGTTGCATATTTTATTAGAAACTGGGACATTGTTCGTATTTGACGCAATTTCGACGATTCCACTATGCATCGTAAGCCTGTATTACTTCACAGAGGAATGCCCATTTCCTCTTCAATTTCTACATTCCGTTGTTCCTTCTTCCCTTACGCGACAAGATGGTAATAAATAAGTTAATAAGTAAAAAGAAATTATCTTCAACTTAGTCACAGGTGAGTTAAGATGCTCAAAAATGTATGGAGGAAACGTAGAATTCTCTACTTCGTTTAAAATCTATCAGCAGAATTTAATCTTAATTTCGACAAATATCGCAGACAGAGACGAACGAGGAGAAGATCGCCGATGAGCTTGGCAGAAATTCAGCCAAAAGTGCGCTCAGCTAACTAGCGCTTCTAGCGGTCAAACGGCTGAATTATACGCGTATTGCTTCTCCACGATACTCTCGGTGGTATAAACGTGACCCTGACAACCACCGGCTGTGCAGAGTTGACCGAAAACAGGCTCTTATTCTTAGTGACGCTTCGAAAACAAGCGGCAGTACGTTGCACCGTACTTCGAGCGCTTACTATAATCTTCATCCTCATTTTCGTATAAGAAGACTCGTTTTATCTACACTAGTCCGGCAAGGGAATCAAGTTATTGTAAAATTGTACATTTATTACAACCTGCAAATTAACTTGAGTAGAACAATATCATTTTCCAAATGAACGAAGCGTCTGATTATTCTTCCAAAGATCGGTAAGTATTAGGAGAATCAAATAACATAAGAGGTATCTGAAACCTTTTGAAATTCCTGTAAATTACGTCATTTAGTGACGTCAGAAATAACGAAATAAAAGGTGGCACAAATTTGCCGATTTCGGAAATAAAGCCCGTTCCACGACTATATCGAAGAACGCGACGTGACAAACTTTCTGATTGTACCATTTTTGTATCAAGGGAACAAGACGTTGTAGCAGGGACTACATGTTCGCCGATTCTTGGAAATGAATGGTTATTTTCGAGGAATTTTCGTTTGCTGTCTTTTTTTCATATGATATTTCGTTTAATTATACGTGGTCTTAACCACTTCTCAATTTCATTTTTTGATTTTGTGTGACTTTTTGCGGGATAAATAACAGGATTGAAGAATGCTATCGAACTATACTGATTTGTTCAAACTTCTTCTAAATACATTTTTTACAATTATTTTGCAATAAATTATCTAATTTTTTATGTTAATTACATTATACTACCATTTCCAAGGAGATCGTTGTTGCTGGTTATTTGATGGATAATATTGGCAGCAGTTGGCTGCTTGTGGTATCCTGATTGTTGTATCTGCCCGCAAGATGGCTTTTTTGTAATAAATACAAAAAATTGCTTATTCCTCATTTTTAATTAAACTTTGTTAATTATTTAGTTAGACAAACTTTTTTGAAACTAAATGTGGAGGAATATGGTAACACTAAAAAATTCCAGTTAGGAAAATCTCCATTAATCAGTAAAATATATTGACATTATTTGTATGTCTTTTATTTGTTAAAGGAATTGCTCGATTTTTTATATAATCTCGCGAATCAAAATATAATCGTAAAATTTATCTCTAAAAAAAACTAGTTTGATAGTTATTAGAAAAAGATGATCGTTAAAAGTTGGCATATTATACTGTAGCTACAAGTTACTCTATAAAAATTGTTTATCTTTGAGATTATCGCGGTCGTTTACGAGAACCTACGTTTACAACTACGTCGATAACTGTACTTCTGTATGTGCGCCATCTGTGCTGTTACTTACGAGATACACGTATTACCTGCTGTCGATTAAAAACGTACCAGAAGAAAAATTTGCGGGATATTTTCGATATACGTTTCAAAATCAAGTATTTTGTTGATGTAAAATTTATATTTTATTTACGAAAAATGTAAGAAACTTTCATAACCAATTACAAAGCATCGGTATAAGACAAAAATGCATGGTAATACTGCGAACGTTGCAAAGAGGGCGTGAAGTACTCTGAAATATCTTATTCTTATGTATGATACACGATACATATTTATAATAGGAAAACTTTCTCTATTTTCTTTCACGTACTAAGAAACAAATATTTTTACGTTTTCATTGGCCCTCATAGATATGCATTAATATGATCATGTATGTTTATTAAAAAGAAAGGTAGATCATACTCGAGTCTTGTAACAAATACAAAGGTGTCGTTAGACAGAGTGAAAACCTATGTAGAGAAAGCAATACAGAAAAGATAGTAATAACATATGATACAAGATGCAAATAAATTATAGATTGTATTATTTTCATGTGTTATATTATTCTTTACCTCTCGAACGATGACGAAGTCCAGCTTCTAAACTTCTAAATGACAGATTTATAATGGTAAACGCTGTAACGTTTTCCGTTTCCTTATTTTCATTGTAATCGACGAACACTAGTCGTAAGCAATAAAAATCTCGCGTATAAATTAAACGTCGCACACTTTGTTTTTAACGGGTTTCAAAAATGACGCGTCGAGCCGTGCTCAAGTTTTTTAATCATAGTTATTATTATCGTTAATATCCATATAATTATCAATAACTACAGTAAAACACAAAACAAAAAATGGGTGGATATCTGTACATTTCTTTCTCTTAAGTAAATAGTAACATAAACTTTTTTGTTTGTATATCAGTAGCTTATAATAGGAAGAAACTAAATCATAATATTCACAGATATTTTACAAGATAGATAAGACACGACGTAGACACGCGCGTCGCGGGAACTTGAATTTCCTATACATATAAAACGATTTCGACGAAGAGTGGAAAAGTATCGAAAAGAGGAAAAACGAGGAATGAACGGAAAAAGAAAGAGAGAGGAAGAAGGACGGAGAAACAGAGAAAACAGAAGGCGCGATTTTTATCATAAAAACGAATGAAATATACCGCGACGTGAGCGTCTTGTTCGCGTCCTATTATGTGTACTTAACCGTAGCTGTAATATATGCTTTCTTTAAACTCGGCGTCTCGCACGCTCACTTACACCTCTACACTGTACATATGCACAACGCATCTTTTACACTGTACATGCACACGCTCCACGAGTATCCGCGTTGCCTTAAATTAATCACGCTTCCTTTAGGGATCGTCAACACACCATCGTTTATAGTTGTATAATGCGTATACACTTTCGTTTCGTTCGTATTAATTGCGTTAAAATCAACCGTATAATAATCGAAGTTATAATATAATATACATAGTATCGATGTATTCTACGCCCGATAGGTCAAAAAAAAGAAGAGAAAAAGAATAAAACATACAGAGTCGTCAGATCAGTAATTGCGCGATCATTCGAAGTAGTAAAGAAAATAGAGGTTACAAGACAAAACGAGAAATCGATTTGTAAAACGATCGATATTTCGAGTCGATTGAACACGGGTGACAGGAATATAAAGTATGTTTTGTATGTTTTGACCATCCCTAATACTTTTCCATAAGGTTATTTTCTAGAGGCATGCGCCCTACGCGCAGCAGCAATAATATCGTAAATAGGTAAGTTTCTTTATATTATTTAATAATGTTTTTTTTCATCCACGGCTTCGTGTGATATAATATAACTTCTGGTCTATACACGTAAGCGCATTATTATCCTCGATACGATTGCTAAAGAGTCTATGACACATCGCGCAAAAGGCGACAAAGTATAAGAGAAATGGGGATGGAAGTGTACACAGAATGGGGCGACGTCAATGGTCAATGAGATCGGTCATACTGTATCCTGTTCATCCAATATGACATACTTTTAAGCCCCTTACCTTTTTTTCTTTTTACGTGCTGGTTGGTACGTTCTAACTAGCCTGATGTAATAACGTTAATAATAATTGATAGCAGCGATAATAGTAATAGTAGAGTAGTGGTAATAATAATAGTAGTAATAGTGGTGATAATAGTATAGTAGTAATAGTAGTAGCAGTAGTAGTGGTAGTAGTAGTAATTAATAATAAGTAATAATAACATAATAATGACAATAATAATAATGATAATATAATAATAATGATAGCCATACTAATGATGATGATGACAGCACTAATGATAAAGATGATAATAATAATAATAATATTACATATATATTAATATTATTAATATTATTTTATATTATAGTTATAATAATAATTATGATTATAATAATAATAATAATAATAATAATAATAATAATAAAGAATCAAAATAAGAATATTAAAAATTTTATATAATATACATAGTGCTAAGATGATAATAATGATAATAATATGATACATCCTGCTATTGGAAATTATATTACACTAGGAATAAACACTATTTTAGGTAGTTTTTTTCCCACGCTTCTTCGCTAGAGGTCTAAATCGTAACTTTACTTTCTAGTTCGACACGAGCGGCAGCAGCAACAGCGGCAGCAGCAACTATTGTTACAATTAATATAATACATAGGTATTTATATAGAGCAGTATTATACAAAAAACACATCACATACCGCGTGAACCAGTATCGGTCACCATTTTATAATGTTTTTACTTTTTTGTTTTCTTCGTCTTTACGCAGATATATATCGTTAAATAATTAAAATCACAGTAGTTATGCCCTCGCTGGCTCGCTTATAATTTATACAGTATCATTAATATCTAAGCCTTACTTAAAATAGCTCGTGTATTATAGTGGTAGGGGGTACGTTAGTTTTTTTAATCTTCTTCCTCTATTCTCTTACTTACGAAATCGACTGTCCATCTAGAGCAACGGTAGATATATTATTTTACTGTTTTCCTAGAGGAGGGACGCGCGTGAGTTTTTTGTTCCTTCGTTTTCTCTCTATCTTTCGCTCTTTTACATCTTTTCATTCTTTCATTCTTCTTTCCTTCCCTTTCTTTTTTTCACAGTGAGGACATCGCGTGGTTTTTATCAATCGAAGGTCTTCACTAAGGGCTGGGGTTGTGCCTGACCCGCTTGTCAGAAAGACCAAGAGTGACGTCGGTCGATCTCACAAACGTCGTCAGTTAGACGAGTGGTACCGCGAGCCACTTCATCGAGGAGGAATGAAACTCGCCATTGCGAAATAAACCGGGGAAGAAAGGCACGCTCGGTGATGTTCGCACATTGACCGTGCTAGCCTCTCTACGCTACACAACCCCGTACCTACGTTTTAGGCCTACGATCTAGAACATCGGTACGATTCGCCGAAGAATCCGTTTGATTGTCACTGATATAACTCCGCAGGAGAAACCTTCCTCGCTCCCTCGGAAATACTCTTCATCGTTCGTCGTACGATACTGCACCTCGTTAGGAGGACACTCCAGGCTTCATGCCACGTTCGAAGCGTCCTACAAGTGCGTGAAGGCGAGAAGTATAGGTATATTGTAATCCAATAGACCACTGGTTGGCCTCAAACCGTGGCGATCACGATGAGCAAATGGGCGATCTTTGCGACACGATGCAATAAATCCGGTGCGATTCGCGCTAGGCTCTCGTTTGCGAAATCACACGACGGGAAAATGTGAACTACGTATGCAGGCTGCAAAGAAAATGAAATCCATGTTTATTTCCATTAGTTTACATCTTTCAATTGTATCGTAATCGTCGCTGCTAGTGATAGCATTATATATGGTTATGTATATTAAAAATATTTGCGATACGTACTTGTTGCGATCCTGGTGCAGCGATATTGACAATTCCAGCGGCCTGTTTTTGTTGTAAATACATTATAAATCCGGTTTGAAGATTCTTACTTTGTTGCAATACGTCTACTTCGTCTCGGCCACAAGGAAGCGCAAGGAGCATGCAGTGTTCGTTATCCATCTGGAAGAAATTGCGAATAAAATAGCTGGCTGTAGTACATAGAAAAAGGATTTATCGATAATCCATATTTAAACGATTCTATAACGAAACACGCAAAATACGCGATTTAAATCAAGATTTATATATTATATATACATATATATATTTCTGAAAGCACACATACCTGCATCTTCCTTGCTACTCCTTCGACCTGAGTTTGTTCCAGTCTCATTCTTTGAGCGATTCTCAGTGGTGGAGTAGATCCATCGCTGTTACATGGTAAACTGTCTCTGGCCACATTCGGATTACCGAAAACAAAATGCATCTGCACCGCTGCTTGGTCGTTTTTAAGAGCCAACAGTCCCTGCCACATAACCGGGTAACGTTGCAACAACATCTGGAATGAATCTGCTTGCGGTGGCACTTGAGAAGCATGAGGTGGGGTAACCACTTGGTGTTTTCTAGGCCTATCGGGGGTGATGGCTCTGTCGCTTGGCGCCTCGCTGGCAGCAATAGGATACTGAGATCGCAGATGCGCCGGTGGAGGTTCGTAAAAACCACCTCTGGCAGCTGCTGCTGGCGCCCCAGTCAACGATGGATTACTGCCCGTATTATATTGCGGTGGCGGTGGTGGAGGTAATCTCACTGCTCCGTGCATCATGTACACTTGAGCTACTTGAGGACTATCGGTAGTACGATCGTGCGGCGTTCGTGTACTACGTCTCAATTCCAACGGCGGGCTGTGGCTGTCTTCTATGCCTGTTTCGAGTTTCGGATCTAAAGGTAGATGAGGAGATCGAGTCTCTTGAATGTGGTAAGCTATGCGCGGGGCTGTTAAAGCAGCCTCTTGTTGTGCACGCAAATACTGGTACTGCAACATTTGTGGGTGCATGTAGTGAGGTGGGAGCTCTCCGCCTCTGGTCAGTCCGCCATAGTGATTGACAACGTCACCCTAGATGTAAACGTATTATAAGTAAAATTATTTCATGGACAAGATACCGTATGATTTCGAAGTTTCATTAGAATTAGTAGAAACATTTTTGCCGTATGCGTAACATCGATGCATTTTAGTAAAACTGAAACAGTGTAGTTAGCATAGTAAGTACCTGAGAAGCATTAGCATGATGATGGGCAGGTGGGGGCAATGGAGGACTCTGGGATCGATGCGGGGGGACAAGTCCATATTGACCCCCTGGTGGTGGAGTAGCACCCACACTCCCATGCTAGCCAAAACCAAGCCAAGTTAATTCGTATATCGACATATTTTTAGAAAACATACATACAGTAGCGGACAAAAGATTAAGACGAAATGGAAAAAAGAAATAATTGATTTACATTCCATAAAAAAAATATAAATACAGTGCTCTACTTTTGGTATTAACTAATTAGACATTTGTTTATACACTTACAAAAAAATTTCATTTTGATATTTTGCTCAGTAGCTAGGTTATAAAAAAGGAACGAAATCTGTATAATATTCCGTCGGTCAAAAGTTTGACTACACAAAAGATCATTAATTTTTGGTAAGAATACAGTTTGGAAAATACAATTTTTGTTGAAATTCGATATTTTGTCCAATATCCGTTATTTCTTATCACTTCGGTACATCTTCTTGGCAGAGAATCTATTAATTTTTTACATTGATCTACCGCAATATTACTCCAAGCTGTTTCAATTGTAAAGTTCATTTAAATTTTTCGGTTAATAACCTTGTACTGCCTTTTTTTTATGATGCTCCATAAATTCTCGATTGGATTAATGTCTGGTGATTGCGACGACCACAGCAGCACGGTAATATTTTCTTCTTTAAAAATCTGTTCCACAACCCAGAACGTGTGCTTCGGATCATTATCATTTTGAAAAATAAGATCATTACTCATATCGTTGCGTGCAAAAGGCAACATTGTGTTGTTGAGTATGTCCATGTATTGAAAACGGTCCATAATTCCATTAATACGACATATTGGACCAGGGCAACGTCGAGAAAAACACGCCCACGCCATAACGTTTTTAAAACGCACTGTGTTTTCAAACTTTCGCCAATTCGACGTCTAACATACCGTATCCCGTCAGAAGAGACGCGATTGAATTTCGATTCGTCTGAAAACAATACCTTTTGCCGATCTTCGCTTGTCCAATGCTTATGAGCTTTAGCAAATTCAAGTCGTCTTTTTCGGTTTCTAGAACTCAACAGTGATGTCTTTTGCGGTTCTTGTCCTTTTAACTTAAAGTCTTCCGATCTTCTCGTATCAGTTCTAGCACTAATTTGTGTATTGTTTTCATAGTTTACCTCCGCAGCAATATTACTTGCAGTACGAACACGATCCCTTTCGCTCGTTGTCTCCCGTGATCTTCTGTTTTTCAATTGATCGGAATACGCGCTTTCGGTTAAAAATCTATACCAAACTTGCTTACAAGTCGCTTCTGACCTGTTCGTTATATTTGCTATTTCTTTGAAGCGTTTATGTTGCTTTCGCAGCCTTATGATTTGTTCCTTCTCGCTTTCAAGTAACTTCTTTGGTCTAACCATAGTCTGTTCCTACCTAAATGAATTTTAAGCAATAAAACGTACACTAAACGATGATTTTGACATTCCAGAATCAGAATGTTCAAAAACTGTACTCATACTCACGTTTTACGTAACTCGTCTTAAACTAACGTCCACAAGTGCTAAACGGTAACTAACTGTTGTAACTCCTACATTATTTGTATTTAACAGTTGACGGTTTGAGGTTACGAAGGTCAAACATAATACATCTATGTTATTTCAAAGAGACGAACCGAATAGAAGAACAATATGAGTATAAGATGTTTGTAATGTGATTTACAAATCATCGTCTTAAACTTTTGTTCGCTACTGTATACTATAACGTATATTTGTAATGGTTACACACAATTTGTATTAATTTCGCTACTCAATCGGTAACGAGATATATAGTTTAAAACGACAAATATATATATGTTACGAGCATCATACTTACCAATGGTCCTCCTTCGTACGTTGATATTGATACGCCCCGTGCCTGAGGACTCGGTGTTGGGACCATAATGCAGCCGGACATCGACACTTCTACTTTCGGTGGCTCCATCGTTCCCGTTACCTACGATCATAGTCAAAATATAAATTAAATTTTTCCCCTTTTACATAGGAGCACTTTATCTCTATCTTTATCTTTGGAAGAAAATGACCATTACCGGTGGTGGTTTTGGTGCTGGAGGTCTCGAGCAGCTGATGCTAGCGGGCTGCGGGTTTATCAGATGAGATTGAGTGGGTGGGCTAGCCACCACACCCGCGACCATAGGTGGTACCACAGCCTGCAGCAAATGAGCCTTCGGATTCAAAGGATGCGGCTGTCCGTTGATGCCCTTCAATGCCGTTGATTGAGAGATAGGTTGATGAATTCTCGGTGCCGGAGTCGTATTTACACTAGCTGGTTGGACGTTCATAGCTAATTTCTGAGGAAGATTCACTATCGTGGGTGTCTGCTGTTTTGCCGCCTGTAGGAGATGCTGCTTAGGATTCGGTGGAGCACCACCGGTATTGTTCAGTACCGGTGACATGGGTTGTCCTTGACCTTTTCCATTCGCAGCACCGATCTGCGCTACCGGCTGTTTAGCACGCGGACTTAAGCTCGGTGACGATACCCTGTTGCTAGAAACTTGGAGATGCAAAGCTTGCACAGCCTGCGTTGATTTTACGAGATTTGGTGGCTGCTGCACCACCGATGGCGGTTGACTAGCCACGCTGGAGGCCGTCGGTTTGGTAATGACAACTTGCTGTTGCGGTTGCGCCGGTGTAGCCAGCTTGCTGGCGTTCAAGACGTGAGCCTTGAGGCTCGTGGGTTTCGATGGTGTGGAACAAGTGGATGTCGTCTGTGGAATAGTTACCACCGTCGTAGCTATAGAAGTAACTGTGGTAGAAATTGTTGCTGCTGGCTGAACCATGCTGACTGCTGAGGTGACTTGGTGAACAACCGGAGATTGTGGTTTCGTGATAACGCTGGTCTGCGGTTGGATCTGTTGATTTTGTTGAAGCGGTTCCGGGGCTGGTTCCTTCTTAAGTTCTTCGGAGACGGTTAAATTCTCCGGCTGCGGCTGTTTCGATCGCAACGTCTCGGTTGTATTGGGCGCAACGACCGCAGCGTTCACCAAAGCAGCCGGAGTGTTTCTCGGATCGCACGTGGCTCTGCTCACCGCTTGCGCCTGTCCAGAAGTGGTGGAAACGGGAATGTACTGACCTTCCTCCGACTCTCTCATCGGTATCAACATTCCAGTGACTGGATCTATCAGCGTCATCGGTTCATGAGATACCGGTTTGTGCGTGGGTGACGGCGCAGCTGCGGGCTGCTGCTGACTCGTTTCTTCGGGCTTCGGCGTGATCTCGTCCCGAAGCGAAACGACGTTCTCTTCTTTGTTCTGGAGTTCCTGCTGCGGCGCCGGAGGCGTCTCCTTTATCTTTATCAGTTCTCGATATTCCTCATCGTCGTCGTTCTCGGAAGTTCTCCTTACCGATTTACCGCGAACACCTCGCGGTGACTTTCTAGGTTCGGTCGGTTGTTGTACCGTGCTTTGAACGTTACGAGAAGAGCTGTTATACCTAGTACTTCGTCTAGTGGCGTGAACGTTCCCTCCAATGGACCCTCCTATCATCCCCTTGTTCATCGCGGAGCCACGCACCACGTCTTCGATCACGTCGTCGATCGTGTTTCTACTTCCATCCCTCTCGGCCAGTCTCCTGGACTTTCTGGTGTTCGCTGCTGGAGGAACGAATTCCTCCGGCGGTACTTCTTTCACAGCGGCTATAGGCGTCGCTGGCTGCGCGTTCGGACCAGTCAGACTCGGCACTGGTGACTTGATCGTGAGAATCAATCGCGGCCGTCCAGCATTATCTTCCTCGCTATCGTCATGGAATTCGTAAACGTCCGCCGGCAGCTTGTTCTTCTCTACGTGGTGTTTGCTTCCCCTGGAAGTCCTCGCTCCTCGTTTATGCACAACGGTGGTGGTTGTGTTTCTGCTGCTTCGTCTGGTGGTCACACCGCCGCGGCTACCGAATCCTCGTCTGCTCTTGGTTCGACCACGTCGGCTCTTTGTCGACTCGCTTTCGCACGTCTCCACTCCCTCGTCCTGTTCCTCGTTGGTCGCGACGAAGTTCTTCTTGGTCTCAGACTCGGTTGCCTCGGCGCGGTTAAACCATTCGGACTCGTTGCTCTTTGGCTGCTCTTCCTGTGTCTCATTGGTAACACTTTGACCGTGCTGTGCCGTTTCCTTGTCACCGTCGTCGTTGCCCTCGCCATCGCACAATGCGTCTACCTTCTTTATCACGCTCTCGATGTTCACCTCCTTCGCAGACCAATAGTCGCTATCTTCTTTACTGTCAGCCGGATCCTCCTTGGACGCATCGATCGCGAGCGGATCCGTGCACGGTTCTTTCAGTGGATCCTCCGCTGGTTCTTCCTCCATGTCCGCTTCCTCGTTCTCCTTGGGTATTTCGTCTTCCTCCTCCTCCTCCTCTTCCTCCTCATCCTCTTCCTCTTTGACCTCGGGGTTCGCAAGTTCCGTCTTGATTTCGACTTCCATCATTTTAGGAACGAGACGATCGCCGTCGTTGGATTCGGACTTCGACGCGCCCAATAGCTTCTCTGAGTTGATCTGGTCCAGTTGTTGCTCGACCTTTGGAGATTTTGCATCCACCGCGTTGGCGCATGGTGCATTCAATGGCTGATTCAATGGTTGCTCGGACTCGGTGTTCGAGAATTCCTCCTTGATCGCGGTGGTATCCTCGTGCTTCAGGATATCGGATGGTTCCTCTTTTATGACATCAATCGGTTGAGTGGATTGTATGGGCGGAGTAAGTTGCATGGGCTGAGCCGTTTGTGCCATCTGTGCATCGGGATCGACCTGGAGCTCCTGTTCTGGTGGTAGCTGCGACTCTAGCACGCACTCGGTGGTGTTCTGCTCAGTAGGAACGGAAGACGGAACCGTGGTAGGTACCGTCGTCGTTGTTCTGGAGACGATGGCTTGCGAGACTGTAGATACCAATGGAAGGTGAGGCTTGGAGAGATGACTGGATTGCAGAACCGGAGAATGCCTTTGGCTGCTGTTTAGAGACGAAAGCGACGTTTGTGTGACGACGCATTTGTCCTCAGCCATGGAAACCGTTACACTGGATGGGATCTGTTGCTGTTGTTGCTGTTGTTGTTGCTGCTGTTGTTGCTGCTGCTGCTGCTGCTGCTGTTGTTGTTGCTGCTGCTGCTGCTGTTGTTGCTGCTGCTGCTGCTGTTGTTGTTGCTGCTGCTGTTGGCAAACTGGCATGGGTACCACCGTCTTGATCAGCGGTTGATTCGCTGACGAAACAGTGGACGCCCCGATGGTGTGCACCACGGACTTGTGGACTAGGTGAGGCTGCCCGTGAGCGACTATCACAGGACTGGGTGTCGAGGAACGTGGCACGTGGGTGGTCAAAAGCTGAAGACTCGATATCTCTTGCTTCTGCCTAGGGGACAATAAATTGTTGTCCGTAGTAATGGAGCCTGAAATTTGTTTCTGACCTCTGGACGACAAGGAGCAGGTTTCCGGGATGCTGGTCGGTTTGCCGAATACCAGGCTGGACGTGCTGGCGTTGATTTCGATCTTGGCCGTTTCAGGGATATACGTGGGCGGCTGGTTCGGCGAAGGAACCTTCGGAGAAGTGGAAGCCTTGTTCGTTGGTTCTGGGATAACGGCTGGTGACAATTTCGGTTCCTCCAGACGTTGCGGAGGCTCGTTAGGATTTACCGGAAGCAACGTTTCGATGACAGATTTGCCGCCGAGAGCCGAATCCCTAGAGCTCTTGACTTGCACGCCACCCGGAGCCAAAGGTGGTACGGGCATGTAAGGACGGTGTGGAATATTCAGCGTCAACGGCGGTAATCCACCTCTAGGATGACTGGGTGCTAGAGCTCTCATGCCTGGAGCGTGTTGAATAACCGGCTGTTGAGTGGCCGCCGTGGAATATATCTGTTGCGTCGGTGTGTCTGGCCTGTGAGCGGAGACGGGTACGCTGCTCACCGCGATCCTGGCTGGTGGTGGTGACGGTTTACCGACACTCGGTACGTGAGGACTGAGAGCGGAGTTTCGAGACCATTGACCGTTAGGTGAAAGTGGCTGCAAAATTCTCGGCGACAGTTGCGAGGGAACCAAAGGTGGCATTCTGGATGGAACCAACGGTGGTGGCAACGGTGGAGCTTGGTTCGAGGAGGCCGAGGTTGAAACCGCGGGGATGTTTTGCATTCTGGGAGAAGTTTGTCGCATGGGTGGGACCATCTGTGACTGTGGTGACACGGGAAGCTTTTGGTAAAGGGACTGCACGCCGATGGATGGCGGCGTTGACGATGGCTGTGGCGCCGACGGTCTAGGACTTGTCGCGGCTATTCTTGGCGTTTCGCTGGTGATCGGCACGCTGCAAGGACCTAACACGGGTTGCTTGTACTGCGGAGGTGGCGAGATCGAAGCGCGACGCGCCTGGGAGTTGTTCATTCTCTCCGGACTGGTTGCTGTAACGTTGGTTTCGTCGACGTTCTCGGCCGCTTGCACAGTCTTAACCACCTCTCGCGGCTTCTCGTTCAAATTCCAGGAGTGAGCGATCACGGAGGTCGGTGGACTCGGCGGTTTCGCTGATACGGAC
>NT_176574.1:906945-911210 GCF_000188095.3 Bombus impatiens
TGCGCGCCTCGATGGTCTTTTCCGTCGCAGGTACGGAAGGCGCGACAACGGTGGTGACGGCGGCGGGGGTCTTGGTAGGTGATTTGTAGTACGATGGAATGTCTGGCGTTTTCGGTGGTTGGCTCAAATCGAACGTCTCGTAGTTCGGGTCTTCCTCCGTATCCGTATCTATCTGCAAGTCGTGCTCGCTCTGAGGAGTGTCTGGCTTCATATCCGTCTCTCCTTCCGCCGTAGAGGCGTTCAGACTTTCGACGGCCTGCTGCATCTCCTCGACGTCCTCTTGAGGCGCCTCGGCCGCGGCTCCGACCGCGCTCCGACCGCGTCTTCCGTTTCGGCGTCTTCCTCTTCGCCTTCATACGAAAAGTCTTCCGTCGATACTCCGAAGGTTTCCTCCAGCAGAGCAGCTACCGCGTCTTCGGTTTCCTCCTGGGATATCGCGACTCGTGGCTTGTCCTCGGTTTGAGTGGGCGGCGTAGTCGGTGCATTCACTTCCGACTCCTCCCTACTTTCGCGCTCTTCCGGTTCCGAAATACTCTTCACCGCGTTTTCATGAATAGTCTCGTCGATCTCGATACCGAAGCCTGGGATGAACTTGTCCTTCTTCTTCTCTGGCTTTCCGGCTGATTGAATACCACCGCTTGATGGAGGAGTCATCGACGACGGTACTGTTGCCGATGACACACAGGTGTTGGACGAAACCTTGGGAATGGGACTCAACAAAGTATCTCTAGGTGTAGGCAAAGTAGGTGACATCGTCTTGGGAATCAACGGGCTACTTGCTCTCGGGGGACTAGGATCAGCCCCCAGGTAGGGCAACTCGCCGCTCTTCTCATGATGGTGATGATGATGGTGATGATGATGATGGTAATCTTTCCGACTCCGCTCTTCCTTTGACTTTTTCCTCTTTTTCTTCTTCTCCTTGATCTTTTCCGGAATGGTCGACGGTGTGGATGGTTCGATGCTGTCGTTGTCGTCGGTGAATCGGAACACGTCAGGGTCGTTACTCTCCGTGCACGCAACGGCCGATTTCGGCGAGTTCGGTAGCCCCAAGAGCTTCGCCTCGATTTCTCGTCCAGCCTCGGCCAAGTCCACGCTGTTCTCGTCCTCTGTTTGATGACGACGTTTCTTCTCCGCCTTTCGCCTGACTCGTTCCACGTCCAACACCGGACTGTGGCCACCATCGCTGTCCGAAGCGTAGGTGTTGTTGGCCAACCGGTCGAAGAGCGCATTGTTCGACGGAGCGTCGTCGACGTCGTCTGACAACGGACCAAATATGTCTTCCATACGTTGCGAATCTCTAGCTTCTTGTCTGTTGAGCCTCTTTCTTCGTGCCTTCGCTTTTTCATCCGCGTTCCTGTCTCTCCTCTTATCTTTCTTGTTCCGTTGCTTCTTGTCCGATCGTATCCTCTCCTCTGTCGTTTCCAAAACCGTCGTGGTACCAGACGTGACGACGGTCGTGGATGCGTTGACGGACTCGGTCGCATGATTGGCTCGACAATCCGCCGTCGCCGCCACGTTACTCGTCACGGTGTTCGATTTGGTCTTGTGCTCGACAGTTTCCGACGACTCGGTCTTGCTTAGACTGTCTTCGGTCGACATCGAGTTCTTTTGTCGCTTCTGTTTCTTCTTGTGTGACTTTTTCCGCGACGAATCACGCTCATGATTGTTAACCACGATCGCTGGTTGGTTGCCACGGCTGAATGACACCGGGATCCGTTCGTCATCGTCCGAGGTGCGCGGTTCTTCTTTCACGTTCGAGTGAACGACACTGTTCACGACTACCACGTTCGTCGTTTCCATGGAGTTGTGTTTCTCCTCGGTGTCAGCGAATCCGAGATCGACGTCGCTTTCCAGGAACCTCTCTGTCTTGACGGCCTTGCGAATCTTGTTGTTGAACGACGATGCCTCCTCTTCCTCGCTGGTATCGGAGTGAATTCGAGATCGGGAACTCTTTCTGGACAAAGACTTGGCTCTGGCCGAGTCAGATTCCGAGGTGGCCTCGTCTTCTGTCAAAGCCTTACTGGACACCGAGTCTCCGTCCCACGAGGTACTCTGCTTTTTCTCCTCCCGCCTCGCTCGACTTTGCTTCAGTTGTGAAAATTTGTCCTTAAGTCGTACTTGCCGTTTCTCCTCTTCGAGTTTCTGCATGTTCTTGGTCGAGCGTGCCTTCACTTTGTCATACATACTGATGTATGCGGGCTCGTCGTCAACGATATCGAAGATGGAGTGCTTCTTAGGTTCGTCGCTGTCCGTGTCCGTGGCGGATGGATGCCTGGCTACCTGAATATCGGGCGTCGATAGAGGACCGTCGTCCACGTCACTATGTAGATTCAAGGAAGACTGTTGATGATGATGGTGCTGGTGTTGGTGATGCTGATGCTGATGCTGCTGCTGCATCTCTCGCGAATGATTCGAACCAATCGCGGTCTGTTCACTCGGCGAATTTGAGTCGTTGCGCTTTGAAAGATCCAGTCTCGATAGGAACTCTTTGTCCGACTCGTGGGACACTCTTGGACTCCGCTCCCTGGACTCCTTCTCGGATCGATTCCTCTTGCTTCGCTGCTTCTCTTTTCCTCCACCTTCGCGGTTGTTCTCTCGGTTCTCCCTGGTCGACTCTCTACTCATCTCGGTCGAGTGAGATTGCTCCCTGGTATCTTGAGACTGTGTGAATACATTACCACTGCTACCTTCCTTTCCATCTCGGCTCTCCCTACTTTCGCGATTGGATCTGTGAGAATCGTTCCTATGTTTTCGATCCTCGGACCTTCTATTCTGTCTAGGCCGGTCTTTGCTGTCCCTCCTGTGCTCGGAGATCTTCATGCGTTTGGCGTCGTCCTCGGTCGGGCCATCCTGCGACGAACATCGTCGCTTGATAGAAACCGGCCCGGGGGAAATTTGATTTTGAGACTGGGAAATGGACTGATGAAGATGATTCTCGGTGGGTTGTCGCCTGCTTTCCTCGCGATCCCTCTTTTCTTTGTCTTTCTCATCTCTGTCTCTCCTTTTCTCGCGCTCGGACTTTTCCTTTTCCCGCCTTTCCTGATCCTCGCGTTCTCTCCTCTTTTCTCGATCGTGCTTATCCCGTTCGAGTCTTTCTCTCTCTTCCTTCTCGCGTTTCTCCTTCTCCGCCCGTTCTCGTTCCTCTTTCTCTTTCCGTCGTTCCCTCTCCAGCCGCTCCTTCTCCTCTCTTTCGCGCTTCCTCTCCCTCTCGAGACGTTCCTTCTCTTCTCGCCTCCTTTCTCGTTCCAGTCTGTCTCGCTCTTCCTTTTCCCGCCTCTCTTGATCTTCCCTTTCCTTCCTTAACCGTTCTTTCTCCTGCTTTTCTCTCTCCTGGCGAAGTTCCCGCTCTTTCCTCTCACGATCTTCTCGCTCCCTCCTTTCTCGTTCTTCCCTCTCGCGGCGTTCTTGACGCTCCCTTTCCTCCCGCTCTCTCTTTTCGCGTTCCAATCTTTCCTTCTCCCTCCTCTCTTTCTCCTTTACCTCGTTCTCCTCCCTTTCCTTTCTTTCCCGTTCTCTCTCCTCTCTCTCCCGCCTGTCCTTCTCCTGTCGTTCTTTGTCCAATCTCTCCCTTTCGCGTCTCTCCTCGTCCTTCTCTCGCCTTTCTTCCCGTTCCTTCCGCTCCTGCCTATCGCGATCATCCTTCTCTCTTCTCTCCTGCCTCTCGCGATCTTCTTTCTCCCTTCGTTCCTTCTCTTCTCTTTCCTTCCTCTCGTATCGCATCTCTTTGTTCTCCTTCAATTCTCTCTCCCTCGCGTGACCATCGTTATCGGCAACGTCGTTCGTCATAGACGAGCTGCCACTTCCATCCTTCTCCTCCCGATCCTTGCGATTTCTCTCAACGTCCGCATCCTCTTTCCGCGATTTTCTCTGACAATCTTTGCTCTTGCCGCTGTACTTGGAGTCCCTGCCGTCTTTGCTGTCCCGGAACTCTCGACTTTCTCGATTACAACCGCCAACTTCCTTCCTCAAACGAGACCGGGAAGCGTCGGTGGTGGATGACAGAGACGACGACAATGACAATGATAACGACGACGACGACGATAACGATGAAGACGAAGAAGAAACGGTGGTGACGGAGAAGGAAGAGGACGAAGTATTCGACAAGGATGTCGTGGAAGACGGTATTATCGAGGTGACCGTGGACATGGAAGTTTGATACTGATTACTCGAGCACGTTGACGACAACGAAGAGGCCGCCGACGTGGCGTTCAACGTGGTCGCGATCGTGGCTTGCGTGATCGGGGTTGTCGTCAAGGCAGACGTGG
>NT_176574.1:911414-915718 GCF_000188095.3 Bombus impatiens
GTGACTGACGCGGATGCCGACGCGGAAGAACCACTGGTACCGATCGATCCTCGGGCGGTAGAGGCTCCGAGAGCGTGAATACTACTTACGCTACCGTTGCTGCTAAGAATACTACTCGCTAACGCTAAACCGCTACTATTGCCGCTGGTGGCTGCCGTTCCGCTACC
Source organism: Bombus impatiens (assembly GCF_000188095.3). Lineage (NCBI taxonomy): Eukaryota > Metazoa > Arthropoda > Insecta > Hymenoptera > Apidae > Bombus > Bombus impatiens. Next base: position 911,582 of record NT_176574.1, read on the forward strand.
AAGACCGATCGGTAGAGAAACCGGTGGTAATTCGGGGCTAACAGTCTTGATCGACGTGCCGGGTGTGATTGGAGTGGTCGGCGTCGGATGCACACAGTTATGTTGGACCACCGTTCGTGGATCCGGAGGTTTCAACGTCGACGACATAGTCGTCGTAAACGTTAAACTCGACGATAGGGATGTGGTGCCAATACCGATTTGACCGGCCATAGAGGTGCTGCTGGACAGTTGTACCGGTGGATGACTAGGAAATGGGTACTGCAAGCAAACTTTACTGGTGCAACTGCCGCTAGACGCGAGGCCGCTCACGCTACTACCGATCGAACCGACACCGATCACACCGGTAAACTCTCTCGGTTCGTACTTCTCGCTGAAGTTCTCCAGCCTTTTCGAGTCCTCGTCGAACACGCTTCTCTTGGCAAGAACCGACTTGACGATATCGCTTGGTTGTACTTCGTGCAGATCCAAATCAAGCAACTTGTGTCGAAACCTGAATCTCTCGGACGCCGTGGCGTCCAGCTTCGCCAATGCGTCACCTCCGGCAGCGCTTAACGCCCTCGATCCTGACCATTTCTCGTACTTCTCATCGAGAGAACGTATCCTTTCTTCGAGACTAGGTGATTGAGGTGCTGTCTCGCTGTCGGAACTCGTTGGACTTGGACTCAGATGACGAAGTGGTGGTGACGCCGGTGGCTGCGGTGCCGTTCGAGGACTCGGCGCCGTTGACAGGTTGATACACGGTGGACTGGTCATCTTCGCGAGACTCGAGTTGTTCGACCGACTACTACCGCTACTACTATTATTGCTGCTACCGGTGTTATTACTATTACCGCTGTTGTTGTTATTATTGTTGCTGCTGTTGTTATTGTTGTTGTTGTTGTTGTTGCTGTTGTTGTTGTTGTTGTTGTTGTTGTTGTTGCTGCTGCTGTTGTTGTTGTTGTTGTTCAGCATTTGAGTCGCGAACCTCGGCAACGGTAGCGAGAGAGGACCGTCGTGACTTCTCTCACGAAACCGCCTTGGCTCGCTAGGCACCAAGTTCTCCGGCCTTTCGTCCACTAGCGGAGTTCCTGGACGCGATCCGTCGTGGTGTTCGTGATGCCTTCGACAGAAATCGGATTGACGCGTTACTACTTAACTGTTCCAGACCCACTGCCATACGCTATGCTTCTAATCACGATGTCTAATTAAAATATCAATAAAACAACGCAGAAACCATGTTACCTGCTGGTAACGTCGCGACGACGCTTGCAAGGTCCTGGACCTCGCCCGTCGCAGCTTCCTCTCCTCGTACCATGATGCACAACCACCTTGCTGTCGCTGACTCGTCGGATATCCATACCCTTCCTGCTGGAGTGCGAAGTAACGAGCAACGAGGCGATCTCGGGTTCGTCGTCCTCGCAGAGTATGGCGGTGGACGTCCCATCCATCTTCACTCGTTTCTTTGGCGCGAAGCCGACCTCGTCGCCGCTGCTGTGACATTCCTCCAGTTGTTCCAGCAGATGTACCCGTTCCTTTTGAAGATGCCTGATATCTGGAGGTGGTAGCAGCGGCGGAGGCGGCGCCGGTGGATCGGTGGATCCACGCTGGTTACTACGCTTTGAACCGCGTGTCGACGCGAAGGAGGTGGACAATCGTCGTCGTTCAGCTTCCCATCGCCGAGCACGCTGCTCTGATAGTCGTCGTGGCTGGCCCCGCTTCCCTGGCTGAACTCGTCGTAGCTGCGGAATCGACGGGGTGTTGGTTCGGTATACTCGCCGTCGTAGTAGGTGTCTTGATAGGAGCGCCTACTGCTGCGGGACATCGCGGTCGGGTGGGCCGGACTGGCACCCGGTGTGCTTCCGCCTCCGGACGTGCGAGAGTAACTGGCCGTCCTCGACCTCGGGGGCGTTTCGTACCGGGTAAATCGGCTACTCGAGTTTGAAACCGTCACCCCGGAGTCAAAACTGCTGCGCTCCCGCCTGCAAGGAATCCTTCAAATAACGGGTGTACTATATTTCATGTTCTCTGCTGTATAACGGCGAGTATTCCTGCCAAGTATTCTTTGCCTTTTCTGAAATGTTTAGCAGCGACCTTCGCGTTCGATAGGTTTTACGCATTCTACAATGGAACGAGTAATTTTTGTATCGAGCAGGCTGACGCAGAAACGACGAGTCAGCTGCCTATCCCTCGAATTATTATTTGGTTGATTACCATAGTAAACGAAATTAAAAATTTTTTACTTGTTTTCGAAATTGGACGGCCAGGATAAATATTTATCAACTTAAAAATGCTTCGACTAAGTTGGTAGTGTGACCAGAAAAATATGCCGACTGCGAAGGATTAATTGTTGAAATTCAACACGTTGCAATGTACAACTTTGTTTTTACGCGTCGACGATGGCCAAATGAGAAATTTTGAGGTAGGTTAACTAATCTTCTCGAACGCGGAAAACGCGAAAATGGTAAAACAAAGATGTATTGTCGTTTAACTGCAAATACGTGCAGTATCTTACTTCTCTCTCAACTTGATAACACGTGCAACTTAATCCATAACGCGAGCAGCGTCCTTCGTACGAAAATATCTGCTAAACATTGCGGAAAAGTTCGTCGCATACATCGCAAGACGTTCTATGTAGCATTTATAGTGATTCGAAATTCTTCGTCAAAACATGTTTGTTTGTCTACGGAGAGCGTTCCATTTATCTCAGCCATTTTAGTACCCGCCTCGTTGCCCAAGTATAATCAACGACTTTTTCATGGTTAACAAAATTTCTTAATCCATGGTTATTTTAAAGTATCGAATCATCGCGCGTCCTCCTCCAGAGCTGCAGCTCGTTGCGAGAGTTTTATAAAAATGGTAACGCTTCAGCGAGATCGGCCGATACTGCGATAGAATAAAAACGATCTCCGCCAATTTTAACACAGTTGGAGGAAACATCCAGATGACGAAGAAAATTAAAACACTCGCCGCAATGGTAAAGAACGATTTAAAGCAACTACTTTAGAACGTAAGAATACCGAGATACAATTAATCGTCGTGAGAAAATATCTTGTTTCTGATGTGAGAACTATACATACGAGACATCGAAGGTCGCCGCCGGAGATGGCCTCGTGTCCCAAGGTTTCTCCCCAGCGATGCCCTGTCGCTCCAGATGCTCGTAAAACGTTTCCTGGCACTCTCTGGAGGCGAAGTCAACTTGAAGCCGGCGTCCACGAAGAGCGGCTCCTCGCATTTCCTTCACGGCGGCTTGTGCGCAGCTGATCTGCTCGAAGAAGACCAAAGCGTGTCCGCGTTCGCGATCCACGACCACCTGGTTTATCGGTCCGAATTGATGGAATTGCATGTTCAAGTATTTTTCTGACATACAATCTGAAACAACGTATAACGTATGGTTAACGCATCATTAGCACATACTTCGAAGAGAACGTTCTCTTCCTACGTATTTGTCAAAAAATCGCTAGCAATTGAAATCGTAACGCGTTTCCAATCGTATGTTTATTTATGAACGGTATGAAAATATACTACGGATAGATCGAAAGAGCCCTAAACGTAGTCTATAAGTAACGCCAAATGATCGTAATGAGACGCGATCGAGCGATGCGGGGCTTGAAACGCGCGTATATAATTCAGATATTCGTTGGAAAAGACGCGAGTTCGATGGCGCTGTAGCGCTTTAAGTACGCGTTTGTTTTTAGAATACGGTCATACTCGTCAATTTGCAATCACTTCAAAGACCAGTCTAACCAGTCTAGAGAACATCCTATCCTCGCGAGCCTCCAGCGATTTCGATCATTAGCAATTTTGTCCGACGAGAAAAATTATTCGGTGGCTTCTAAATCGTAAACTATACAATTTTATAGGTGGTTTTTAGAGAAATCGATGTAACTCTTTACGATAATTACCTCCGATACCGTCCACCCATACGCAGGACGTAGGCATCGACTTTCCAAATCCGAGTTTTATTCGATTCGCACCCAGGTGTTCGCCATCCATCGATCGCATAGCTTTAACGACGCTACCGATGTCGGAATATTGGCAGAAGGCATAGCTCGACACCGCGCCTTGTTTCTTAATATCTATCTCCTGTAACATTCAAATATGGTATTTAACTCTTTGTTGACGCCATTGCCGGCGTTTTTCTTTTTTTTTTTTTTTTTT
>NT_176574.1:916006-917370 GCF_000188095.3 Bombus impatiens
TTTTCTTTTTTTTTTTTTTTTTGCCTGTTGGCCGACTCTTCGTTCGAGTTCCTACGAAGCGAAGCATTTTGCGTTCGAACAAAAATGAAGAATCGAACATTACCGAAGAGGTGGCAAAACATCGTTAAGCCAAAAATACGATAGTGCAAAGTAGAAAAGTTATTCGAACGATGATATACTAAGGAATCGAAATGCAATCGAATCTAAGAAATTCTATTTCGTAACGCTTAAGTTTCAGTTATTCGTATAAGAGTATCAATTGATTCGTGCCAAGCGACGTATTTAAAGTATCGTATTATTCGCGGAAACATTCACGGAACAATTAAAATTTCAAAATTCTGTTTTAACTGTTTCACGTCCGGTTCAAATGTTAATATTCGAACAACGACAATTCGCGCGTCATAAATTTCGATCGCATCCGATTCTCAAAACTTTCCAATAAGCTTCCGTTCGGACGTTGTTACCATCGAATTAGAGTTACAGAAGTCTACGTACACGCGTGCATATATAGAGAAAGAGAGAAAGACCGTGTGTTATTTGTTATTTGTTAAGCAATTTTATAACACGTCATTCGACGTCACACGTAGCTACTATTACATCTTTAATTACTTTGACGCTTGTTACAAAGTTTAGGAAAAGATTCTGCTTTAATCGCTATGCTATTAAACGCCTCTATCTAACATCTCGATACCTAGAAGAAACGCTTGATTCATACTTGAACTCGCTCGCGACGATATAAAAGTTACGATGACGTAAAAGTTGATTATAAAATCGAATAGATTTCGTTGGAGAAAGCAACTGTACGTAGAAATTTGATTCGAGTTCCCTATTTGAGACTGTAACGCATCGGTACTTTCGATCTAAAGAGATTTTTCCATTAAACTTGATTCCCTTTTAGGTTCCAGGTCTAATCGAACTCGTCGCAATGGACCAACTTACTATTATCTCGCCGAAAGGTTCGAAATGCTTCCTAAGCTCGGACGCGGTGACGTCCTTCTCAAGGTTGCCGATGAAGAGCGTCCGCGTCGCCTTCGGATGATACTCGTCGACCTCGGCCTCGTACGGCCTGAACTCGTTGTCCTCGACATCGTAACCCTGGTAAGGTGCGACCTCGATCTTGCATCCGAAAAACAGTTTGTCATGGGACACCTCGAGCGCCTTCTCCACGTCCTCGGGCTTCTTGAAGCAGACCAGGGCGTATCGCTCGCCGGCCGCCCCCACGACCTTCACCCACGTCACTTTGCCGTGTTTTTTGTACTCGTGGAAGAGACCGTCCTTGAGGGATGTGTCGCTGCTGCGTGCCGGCAAATTACGCACGCGAATAGCGAGCGGCCGGCGGTCCTCGGTGACGGCGGCATTTCCGG
>NT_176574.1:917678-918593 GCF_000188095.3 Bombus impatiens
TTTTCTACGCTGTTTTTTGTGCTGTCGTAGCGCACCGGTGCTACTACTGCCGCCGCCTCCACCGCCGCCTAGTGGAACAAGACGACGAATGTAATCTACACACGTATATTTTGTTATCGTTATTATCTGTTTCAGTAACGCCCCTTATCGGATAATTCTTAACGCTAATACTACGCGATTAATTAGAATAGCCGCGTCTCTGCCAACCACCATCACCCATACCTCGACAATACCCTTTTTCATCTTTCGTATAGAGCGAAGCCGCCCGTAAACCGTTCTTTCTCAATTTTTTCCTCGCCTCTGTAATTAAAACTATCGAAACAATCGTCACGCCTCGAGTCGCATCGTGATACCATTAACGAGCGCGCGCGTACGGTCATCGCGCTCCACTCGCGGCTAAAATAGTCTGAAACGCGAGCGCGTAAGCGTGCCCTCAATTTGGCTGGATCGTCGTGATTCCCGCGCGAAAAACGCTACCAAGCGTGTATTGGGAAACCGGAGGAAGGGGTGATGGTCGCGTCCGGGGGGCGTTGAGACGCGAACCGCGAAACACGGATCGTGCAAGTTTCGAATTATTCGGATACGTGGAAGAAACCATTTCTACGATCTGCAAGTTGATACGCGTTTGTCGCGAATTTAAGAGCAAGGATGACCCGAAGAAAGTGTTGTAAGAGAGAATTTGGAAATGTCGGGGATCGCGGGAATCACGTGTATTCCACGAGCAGGGGTAAAGCAGGTAGAACCGCGTGACCCAGCGATCGCGCGGAAACGCGCACGCGAAAGACTCGAGGCGCGCATCGACGAAAGAAATGGAACGAAGAAAAAGCAAAGAAGAAACGCATAGTCGAAGTGAGAGGCGTCCACTTACAGAGGAAAAGATCCACAGAGGCGGACTCCGTGGACGCAGACGCGAAC
>NT_176574.1:919744-925707 GCF_000188095.3 Bombus impatiens
CGCCGCCGCCGCTGACTCCGCTGCCGACGCTGCCGCTGACGATGCCGGAACCGGCGACGCCACTGCCGACCACTCCGCTGACTCCTCCGCCACTACCCCCGCCGGATCCATGATCCTCCGAACTTCTGCAACACGCGACGATCGCGTTAAATTAAACGATGGAACGATACTGGTCGCAAATACTACACGGATCTGTTTCTACCACACAGAATTCAAGCTTGGTATATAGTGATTTAGAATCATCGCGCGCTCTTTTCACGAACCGCGTTCCGAGAAATTTTCCTTAATAATCGCATCGTTATTTCCTACTAATTGACGATACGACGAATGCAAAAGTTGTAGGTTGTATACCTTTGTAGGAATTCCTTCGTTAATCGTAGTGGAGCGAACGATTTATTTTTTGATCGTTAGAGTACGCTCGAAATAGACGAGCCGTCAAGTATCGTCAAACGGTTCGATGACTGACGGAACAGTTTTAACCACATGTCCAAAATTGTTTTATCGATACGGCTTGAGAAGCAAATTACGATCAACGATCGGACTATGTTCCCGATGGTGTACGTTAAAATACCGATATCGTCCACTGATTTTAATCAGCATGAAGGAGCAACCGACAAATACACTTCAAGCGTTCCTTCTATCGTTATAATGCGCGTATCGAATGTAACTCGCAAGCGTAGTTCCTTGCTCGACAAGAGAGATACAAACTGTTTGAAGATACGTGACAAACTTATCCTAACGCGGTAAAATGAAAACCGTATAGCGAATTTTAAAATGAAATTCCCTCTAGATCCCTTGACGTCGACGACATCGATCATACCGGTGACGTTCCTCGCGTTATATGCATATCGTCCCATCAAGTTCTCGCCAAGCATTGGACCGCTTTGTTTCCTAACGTTAACTTGCTCGAAACTTAAAAGTATTGATGCCGTCGACCTATCGCTGTTGAATTTAAAAGAAATTTATTCCTCTATCCTATATTTCTATATTATTACGCTATATTATACGTTTGATTATCGATTATAGCAGAACTTCGTTTATACGCACCTCATTTGCACGAGCAAATTAATACCGACACCGAGTCTGTACTATCCGAGATAGGATCGAGCGTAATTTCAATTACACACTTCGATTATACTACTCCTATAATGGGTGTATTAATGTTTATAATCATTAGCTTTTATGCAAAATAAACTCTACGTGTTAAGGAAGAGAAAGTCTTAAAGGTGCCCTCGAACTATCAATTAACGTCTATTGTCAATATTTACCCGCAAATCGCATTTCCATTGAAAACCTTGAAATAATCACAATATCATCGATTGTCTGAGGACACCTTAACACTTAAGTTCTAATATTCCAAACACTTACGTTCTACGATTTGATAGTACGTAATAAGAGAAACTGGTGAGAATAGTTATTTACTGAACCTTTACTATCATCGGAACAGACCAGTTATCCGAACTGTCTGCTCCTCCTTATTTCGACTAAACGAGATTCCTCTATGTTATCCGAATGACATACCTACGAAACTATTAACGAGACGCGAAACGTACGTGCAGTACCGTAAAAATAAGAATCTATACGAAAGTGATAAATTTCCGAACCTTTGTATCGGAGAAATGAAAAACAACCTGAAGCTGAGGCTTAGACGTTTCAAAAACTAGCAACGTTTCCTGCTGCTTTAAGCGCCACGGCCGTTCTTCCTACGTCTTTATCGGTCCCGGTCATACTCATCAGGGTATCAAAGTTCAAAAACGTGGCTTGTTATCACGACGCTGCGTCCAAGTTGGCCGTGTGTGTGTGTGTCTTCCACCGAGTTATATCGCTCGTGTTCGAACCTGTATGCACGTTCACGTACACGTAGATGAGCCGTTGTATGGCGTTCGAGACACGTTAACAGCATGCACGAGGCATAATCACGACGAAGAATCAGCAGCCTTTCTCCCGACGCCTCCTCACGTTCATTCCGTTACCATACGGTCACCGGCGCGCTTATCTCCCACCTTCGCGAGAAACTTCGACCTGAATCTCTTTAAAGGCTGCATTACGCGTAGCCGTTTCTCGTTTCTCGAACGATCTTGTTTGCCTGCGAGAGGAGCCAGGACGTTGCCATGCGAACCTCCAGCAATCCGCTGCGGCTGTGAAATTTTTCCGTTACCCAGGCGACACCCTTTTTCTTTTCCTCCTTTTATTTCTTATGGCCGTTTCTGCTTTTTTTCGTTTTTTCCTTTTCCGTGAGATCATTCTCGCAAGATCGAAAGAACCTTTCATTTTGGCTATCGAATGCTCCACGCGTAGAACGTAAATAAAATTCGCCAGAGCTTGGGTGAAATATTTTTAAATACGCTAGTTAGAACATGCATCTTAAATAAATGGCTATCTGTAGCTTTTTGCGTAGAAAATTTGTATATAAGTTCGAGGACAAAGGTAAGTGGTCAGGTAATGGGAATAGACGCCAACGAAGCATCGTTTAATACTAGTTTTGGTTATACAAAAATGTAGATATTAATTTTAATTGCATAGTAAATAAATAATCTTATACTATAAAGTTAATATAAAACACGAATACGATTAGCGTGATTATAATTTTATGGATATCTACTTCCATAACATTTCCATTAACTTCCCATTTTTTTTCAACTAAATTTTGCAAATTAACTTTTTACGTCCTGGCTTATAACGTTTGTAAAAATATTTGAATCTCATTCTTGGCACTCGAAATTCCACGTATACGTGGCTAAGTTTTATTTGAATAACGTTTACAACATAGTTGCAACATCCACCATATGCAATCGATTCATTATGATGGTAATCGTCCACAAACAAAAATTCACTTTATATAAACAAACAATCCAATCGGTTCACGTTAAGTAATCTAAGGTAAGTGTGTTTCGTAATATGTATTCCTTACAGAATTAACGTGACAATACAATGCATTGCAATGGTGAAATATGTGATACTAAAATCGTGATATTAAATGAGGACAATGAAGTGTAAATTAATGAAAGATGGTGAAAATGCTATAGCAACAGCAATAAATACGATGTACCATTATTGTCTAAAATTATTAATTAATTCGGTTGCTCGTTAGTCTAGCTCGAATTTCCAATAGACGAATGAAAGAAAAAATAAAGAAATGCAGATCTTTCATATCCGATGAATAACGTCGATTTAACTGCAGACTCGAAATCAATGGCAATAATTGACGCAAACAGACTACATATTCAGGTTCACCGCGAATTGCGTAAAAGTTCCCCTCGCACGAGAGCAAAGTAAACTCGAAAAGAACGCCACGTAAGTACCATCTCTTTCAGCGAAGTAACGATCTTTTTAATGGATGTTCGTAAGGACAAGTTTCTTTGGCACGTACGATTACGTTATAAATAGATTCATACAGAAATCTGTACTCTTATAACTTGTAACTCGTCGATTCACTGATATTATTGTTTGGCAGATTATCGTTCAAGAGCACCCAGGTGATAAAACGGTACTTCGATCGATGACAATCGTTTAATGGTCGCGTAATCTCGATCGGCGGAATAACAATGCCTTTCGTGCCACGTAAACAAGCTTAATACGGCATAATGTTTAACACGTTCGTAAAATCATTATCATAGGAAATTTTATTTAAATCGTAAGACCGTACGTACGCGCTTTACGTGAATTTAACGTAGTCGTATGCCGATTATTACGCATGCCACGTTTTTTTCTTTCTTCGCGTCTGTCACACTCGACAAAACTGCACGTTAAATCGAGTTTCAGACGTACACGACGGACCTGTTAAGGCCGTTTTCACGATACCGTAGATCGAAGATAAACTTCGTGTTGTTTCGTTCGAGTTCGCCGCCGAGAAATATGATGAGTTGGAACGGTTCACGAGCACGAGAAAAAAGAAACCGGAGGAAAAAGTGCGCGGCGATTGGCGATCAGTGTAGAAAAACATGTGCACTCGAGTATAAAGTCATCGGTTCGCGTATGAAGGACAAAACGATATACGGTATCGGTCACGCGACCGATCGCAATTCGATATCGTGGACGTGGATTGAGCAGGGAAAACACGCGGCTTCGAAAAAGTCCACTCTCACGGACGATCTGACCGTTGTTCCGAATCACATCGGTTTATCGATTCGACCTTTTTATTTAGGAGTTCGCGCTCCAACAGTTTCAGATAAAACAGAAGGGAAAAAAGAAGGGAAGCCTTGCGTCATCGTTAACTTATTAAGATTAACGTCTATGTCAAACGTGATAACGCCGCATGTATCGATTCGAGAGCAGCTTATCATAGATAAGGGAAGTAAGAAAAATTTGTACACGGCAATTCCTGTCCGTAACACCATTAAGGACCTGAGTATGTGATATAAGACTGATACGAATAACTTATTACGAAGACGCGAAACGAGAACCGTGCATAGAAAATCGTTCTTCCTGCCAACAGTACACGCGAGCTTTTTCTGCATATCAATGTTTACCCATGGAAAGCGCAATGTCGTTTTGTTATGACGGACGACGTATTTGATTTCCTAGAATCACGCGCATTTAAGTTTGTCATAAAATAGTAGTTGGCATGTACGGTATGGCGGCCGATAAGATATTTTCAGGGTCGTATTAACGTGTTTCTGCACGTTTATGTCCGCTGATAACACAGTTGAACACAGTAGATAAAATTAGTAATTTTCGTACGTATAAGTAGTCGTTTCACGCCACCTACTGCTAAATTTACACTTTGCAAGCGATATATAACGTTTAGCGATATTGATAATATGAACGCAAGAATACCGTAGTCGAAGACTCAGCAAGATCAAAATCTCTCTTATACGAAGATCGCTCCGTTGAAAACGAGCCGGATTAAAAAGAAATCATAACACGCACTTTAGCCCTATACATATGGATGACTCATATACAAATCGTAAACCTTGTTATCAGTTCATATACCTTAAACACTGATGTCATCCTCGGGACAATACCGCGACCACCTCTATTACTTATTCGATAATTATCATAATACGTGGACTAATTAAACACCTTCTTAATAAACACCATAAAACATATTTCGATGTGTGATTCACGCTTGATCCGTAACCATTTTATCCACTCGTATCTAACGCGTTCAAGCTTAGTACGATGTACCTTATTTTCGAACGATGCAAACACAAAATTATATCGTCAAATCTAAAGATTCAGTAAAAAGATATAATGTAGTTTTTCTACGCTTGATTCGAAAAAAACAAAAGCTCTGATACAATTAAATTTCTACGAAAGTTATAATTCACTTACTTATCATTCCTCAGAAATATTCTTAAATTTCCAAATATTTTAATAAATAACGATAGATTTTATGATCAATAAAGCGATAGTAAAGAATATCAGTTTTTGCTAATAACGTGTCATCACGTAAGTCATTGTACTTGTCTTCTCTCCTTTAATTGCAGATATTTGGATTATCACGAAAGATTTAAGCTTTATTTCGCTGTGTAAATTTCTCGTTCACGTTAATGCCACACAAATTTCACCCTGTAAGCGCCAATATGTAAATAAATATATGAAACTACGCCATAACATTGAATTTTTGCGAAATATTATATTGTATTTGGGTGCCTTGTTTCGTACTATTATATCTAAAATTTTCGCACTGTTGACAAGTTTTTGGTCCATGATATTTATATTATTTTAACGATGCTAAAAAAATGTTGTAACGTGTCGAACTTAAGCCGAATTTACTTCATACGTTTCATACGCGGATGAAACGCAGATGAAACCCATGTTCATCCGTCGTGTTCCTCCGAAACAATGTAGATTCAACTTTATCTAACGTAATAGTATCCAAAATGATAACCTTTAATGAAATACGAAATCTTAGTTCGAAAAGAATTATGTAGCAGTGTTTGGGAGCATAAGGCCTGAGGTGTTGGTACTACGGTACTGCCAACTAAAGCAACCACCCCTCCGTCTCGGTTGAGAGGCGG
>NT_176574.1:926173-933818 GCF_000188095.3 Bombus impatiens
GCGCGCGCAGATCCTCAGACGTGGCAACATCGCGAACGACCACGTCGTCACGGTCACCTGACTTTTCGTGGAAACGCGACGCTGTCGTGCGCGCGGATAAGGTATGCGACGAATGCTGGTAGAGTACATTGCCTATATTTTGTTCTCGAGTCCCGATAAAACGATCAATCCGAGAATACGAAGGATCGATGGAAGAAGCAAACGAGGTAACCTATAAGGTCTATCTTTTGGTTGACGAGCAGCACGGGAAAAGTACAAAGTCTCGCTGGCGTAATGGTGTACGCCGCGCTGTAAGGTGATTCTTGGAGAGTTGGAACACGTACGGTGACCGGAATAGTCGAGATACGCCGTATATATCACGTGGCCTGGTAAAACAAGTGCGTGGCAGAAACGTTTCGACGAGTGGCCCCGTCGTGAATATGGATTACGATCGAAATGCGTCAATGTGCCAGCGAACAATAATACGATAACCGGCCTCCGCCAATCGATTATCGGTTGGTTTATTTCCATGAACGCGATATTTCGTGACACGCGTAGCTGTAGCTCGTGACGACCGATATCGGTATATACAGTGACTCAAAGTATTCAAACACTCCTAGAAACTTTTCATGTGCATATTATGGGAAACATTTTGAAATTCCATTAGCACTGTAGCGCGAAACGCTATCATGATTATATTGGTAAAATTGGAAACGGATCTGAAGAAGTATATAGAAATTACACTTTGCAAAGATCATTAAAGTATTTGCGCCATCAACTATTCATTATATTACTAAGCCAAAATATGTAGTGAACCCATCTTTAGTATTAATTGCATGTTTAAGACTACGATTCATGTTGTACTAATTCTTCACTAACTGTGTGCTTGCAATAAATATCTTGCAAATCTTGTGTGCATTTTCGGATTAGTTTCAAATTTCGCTATTATAATCATAATAGTCGTATATCATTATAGAGCTAACGAAGTTTCAAAAAGTTTCGTATAATGCGCATAATATATTCATAAATAAACTCAGTGGTAGGTATTCGATATTATTTATTATATCGTAGCGTGGAGAAACATGAATACGATCAGCTATTTAAAAAAAACAAACGGCTTTATCGGTATTATATCGAAATATTAATTAGATTATGGGTCGTGAGCGTGGATAAATTGCTCTCCTTGTTGATAACGAAAATTGTTCGAACGAGTTTGTTGTACTGTTTCATCTTTGAATATATATATGCATGTATGATACATACAGGAACATGAGTTCGTTTTAAGAATTCCACTAATTTATGAAACTCATTATTAAACGAACAATTCGAACGCGGAGATAAATTTCATCGCGCTATTCCATTGTCTTTTGTGCGTTTAACGCGTGTTCGGTTATTTCGATTTCGTCCGAATCCATTCAAAACGCGAGCGAATATATCTTCGAAACTGCTGTTGGAAACGACGGAATATTTTATTGAATTATTAAAGACGTTCGATTTGTCCCACTTCGTGGAAAACGTTGTTAAAGTCGTTTTATGTCAGAAAATGAATGCACGAACAATTCAGGAAATTAAGTTTCTTATCGATTATAGACTTGTCGTGTTCGCAAGTTTCGTTCGTAATTTTCTGAAATTTGTATTTATTATCAAGATAATTCTCATAAAAGATTGCTCGTCTAGTTTTTATTAAAAACCTTTCTTTTTTGGTAAATTATTCGATTTAATTAAAATCTAACTATTAGCGTACACGGAAAATATTTGAAAAAAGACAGGTTAGACGAAAATCCGACCAAGTCTACTTTTCCTTCATCAACTTTCCAACTTAGTAGTAGTACTTAAGTCGAAACAAAAAGTAAACATTATGAAACACAACGTGACGTCAACCTTGACCGCAACATTGCAAGAGGTTAAGATACACGCGACAATGTTCGCGTGGAATGACGTGTCTTTTTATTATCGCGTACACTTTTCAAATAAATCTATAACTAGCGGAAAAGAAGCCTGAATGGAGTGAATACGCCTAAGATGAAAATCTCATAGTTTATTATTCTGTATATTATGTTTTAATGCATTGTGCAATATATCATATGAAAGAGTACATAACATGTAAAGTGATTGTATATATTGATAAATGGAGACGACACAACGCATAAATCCAACAATAGTACCAAGCCGTAAAATGAAGGGATGCGGCGCGAGATTAGAACGGACAGAGAATCGTAATGAATACACGCAGACTGTACGTGAATTTTGTTAGAAATAAGAGATAATGGAACAGCCGTTCGTCCGTAACGACATTTCAATGTCGTTTTACCTGCTTCCTGTGACGTGCGATTTAATTAATTCTCGCGACGTGACTCATCGCAAAAACCAACATTTATACGTTTCATTTTAGCAACCAAATTATTCGACTGCTTCAGCTTGCAAACTTTTTACAATTCTCATGAAAATGTTTATATCTTGTAACTCAAGAGACTAACGTAACATCGTAGCATACAAACTGATTTGGGTATCCAAATTTTGATGCATTTCCAAGTTTGAGACTTATTCCATGAAGAAAATACGAAGATAAAGACTATTCATCGTCAAATATCAATTAAATTCAGGCTACAACGTGTTACCTACTCTCACATAATGCAACTCGTATTATTTATATCACAACTATCGATCGTTAGTCTTTCGTAATTGAAATTTGGTTTACTTTTGAGAAAAAATATTATATTTAATTACACTTTCTCACTATGATTTCAAAGCTACGAACTTGGGAAACTTATGAATATATATTGGATATAGAGCAATATGATAATTACCCGTGCGAGGGAAACCTGTGCTGAAGATGCTGTGGTTCGTAGTATTGTGTGGTAAGGGCTCGTTCGTCCAAGGTATGTTCAGTCGCGTGGGCCTTCGCTGCGGACTTGATATCCATGAACGCCACCGTCGCGGAGGCACCCCCGGTGTTGCCTGAGGTACCGTTGCCCGCGCCACTACCACCGCTCCCAGAACTGGAACCGGAACCACCCTCGTTACCTTCTCCGAGGGAACCACCGGAACCTCCATCCACAGGGCACTCTTCGCCCCGCGGCAGGAGCTTGACGCTCTGCACGCGTCCATACCTGTAAACATTCCAGATAACGATAAGATAATTCCAGATAATATTTATTTAGATATTTATTGGCAACCATTTTAATTGTGAAATATCAAGAAAAGCATGTATGTACCACGCACCAACAATTCGGACAAGCTACATCATGTATGTACATGGAAGGGGTCTATGCTAATATGTTTCATATTATAAAATATAAATTTCTTTAACTAGGCCTTTTTATTAAAGTACTTTGATCTGTTAATATTATCAAGAAGAACATATACTTGAAACCCGATAAATATAACGTAGTACGTGAAAACTCATAAAAGAAATAAACCAAGGAGGAAGGGATAGTAAGCCTTCCAAGTCTAAAGTGCACCGATGTGATCTTTGTTCAGGTGTACACAGTAGGCGATAAAAAAGATAATAAAAAATAACAATTTCATAAAATAACATTTTTCTTTAATATAAGAATGTTACAAGTATAGGTAATGTTTGTGTACTGTATAACGATAGCAAGTACCGAAGAAAAGTTGATAAAGTGAACTATGAATATAGAACGAAATAAAAGTAGTCTGAGGTTTAATATTCAATCTACAATTCGTCAAGGATACAAGTTTTATAAACGTTACAGCTTTTATAATATGATAATGCAAAATATAGTACGGTAATTCCGTCAACAACGCAAAATGAACTCATTAGGATCGTTTAGGATTTCAAAGAGGAAGAGATAAGAGATAATACTTCATCCCTGGAAACTTTTTTCTTTTCTCCTCGAACTGACGCGAGCAAAAATGAAATTGAAAAGAGATAGATATATGCTGATATTGACTGATATTAATTGCAAAATGAAATAAAATTTTGATCCAATTCTTGTCTCGCTGTACTTAGGTCGCTATAGGTAAAAAATTTTTGCGGATACTTCTCATCGAATATTTCAAGTTCAGCAAATGAATCTACAAGGCGATATACATATAGGCGAACCAAAGAAAAAGTGAAAATATCACGAAATCAAGTTCAATTTCGAACTAACGTAAATTTCCTACGATAACTGAAATTTTCGATATTCACGCTTCAGAATTTGACATAATCTATTTCATAGTGCCGGCAACTGCGCAGCAGTTTCGTGGGTAAATTACTTTTTTCAACGGATTCAGCGGATAAGTATATTCATTTCGCAGAATGGCTACGGTATAACTCTTTTATTTTGCTCGATTGCAATTTCGAGTCGGTAGACTTAAAGACACTGCGTTTTGTTTTCACCTTATAAAGAACGGAGATATTGAATTTCGGCGAAATTAAAGAAAACAAACAGCTAAAGTTGTTTCTGGCACACCCTGTGTACAGAAAAGCTCGAGAGTAGCAGAAACGGACTTACTAGGTGAGGTAGGGCTACTGAATTGGAGTGGGGAGTCGAGCGTCTTGATAGGCCGATTGGGAGAAGAATATTACGCGCAAGCGCAAAGCTTCAACGGTTTCGGAGTATCTCGGGGAGTTGTTCGTCTAATCTCGCGTGAGTCGCACGTATTTCCTTGTGCGTTATTTCGAAGGAAGCTTTTGTTTTTTTTCTTGGACCATAAACGCAGCTTCTAATACTTATATCAACGGAAAATGCATATCACAATAATCCGTTGTTTGTTCTTCACGCTCACAGGCGCCAGTAATAACGCGAGAGAGAAAATGCGCGAGAATCGAACGACACATCATCGACGCTAAAGTACGTTTGGATTAACTGCGCAGAATATTTACTAGACCGTTACGAAATCAAGGAACGGTGAACATGTTTTTTCAAACGGGAATGCCGAGAGGACTCCTTTTTTATTCTATTCAAGCGATTTTTACATCGTGATATGTTGGGTCGTTCCGAATGGGGCGTGGTCGGTCCACTCTTCCATATGCGTGTGATTCGACAGCGAGAAAGATCACGCGTATCTTTCGTATAACGGGTTTCGATACTCCTCGTTTTCTCAATTGTTTCGAAAATTTTTTGATCGTATCGGGAGGCAAGGTTAAGTCGTGTGTAATACGGTATTGCTTCGTTTCGTCGAGATTCATTTTAAAAACAATTCGTCAAAAACTAATTTTTGGATTCATCTCGTACAAGTTGTAGTATCGCATCGTTTGGAAGATTTTACAAAATGGCAGCCGCGGTGGCGATGTTGTACTGTTTGCAAGTGACTCTCTGAACGAGTCATTTCTATTCCATATTTTGCGTGTTCATTCTTCGAAAATGTAATACCGACCAAGAGTACACGTTCTTCTAATTCGAATATTCACGGATCGTTTAATGTGTGATATATGTGGAGTGTTATTTCGAAATTTCGTCCCTTTTCTACAGTATCAAACGTAACCATTATGGGTGTAATTCTATCGACGGACGAAGTGGACAAAAAGAAATAAAACGAATCGAGTGAAAAGCGACAGACAGATCAATTCGCAATATCATTATCGGGCGTTATTCTGCATGACATTTTACAAAAGAGAAGCAATCGTGGTCTGTGCATCGTGCCTCTGAGACTTCCATCCCACCCAGTTCTTGTTCGACCTCCCCTCTTCTTTTCCTCTTCAACACATTCTCATGCGAGAAACGGATGCGCGCGCATGTACACGAATACAATCGCGCTGAAGTAGCACTGTGAAGTCTCTTTGGTGCGCACACATACCACGGCAAACGTCCTTTTCTTTGACACACATGAGTGAAAGCGGGTGAGAGGGGAGTGACGAGAGAAGAAGAAATAAGATAGAAGGCCAGAGGAGAAGGAGCAAGAGGAGGAGAAAGGGGGGAAGGGTGGAGAAGCAAGTGCCACGGTGGCTGGCTGGCTAGCGAGCCGCAAACCGTATCCATATTCTCCTCTAGAATCCCCGCTCGCGTTGTGCTTGTCGAGGAATTTTACTTCGGCAGACTCGCTCCCAGACTCGATTCCTTCGTTTCTTCTTTCCGTAGCCGCCAAAGTACAGCGAGAGTTCTATGTGAAAACATTAGCATGACTTTCCATAAATTTCAAGTCTCTAGGTCAGAATCATATTTTCTATCCATATCGATGTGTGGTACACGACTCTGTAAAACACCGATAAATCCGCTCGTATCTGACTCGTTTAACAATATTCGAACAAGTCTACGAATGGAATATAAACGTTCACCGTGCCCAGGGAGAAAAATAGTGATAATTCCGTAGAATGCCTGGAGTGTGTGACGTTCATCGGTTTACAAAGTTCCCAATCCTTCAGTGATCCGCTTCTAGGATTTCATTATATCGCTATTGGTTATCTAATAAGAACGATGATACACAATTTTTGGGGGGGGCCTGAAACAACAGTGAATTTCTCGGCATCGACGATTTCCTCGGTCGAGGGAAATATCGTTATTTGTGTTACGTTGCATCCCATGTACGATCGGAAAAAAAGTTCTCTTCTGAGAAACCGAATCTCAAGACTCCCTCATGGCATCTACTCGGATGATCGTTTGTCCTTCTATGTTTGAAATGAGAGATGTACAGGAAATCAATACATCGGCCCACGGTTAAGAGATCCTAGGTGCGTGTGTGTATGTGTGTGTGTGTGTGTGTGCACGCATGGGCAAGAGAAAGAGAGAAAAGAAAAAGGTAAAATTCCGATTCTACGAATCGATTAATCTTGAAAATCCTATAGTAAAATTTATGGATCAAATATTCATCACTAAAAACAAGGTGTGATCGTTCCATGTTCCGATTGTTAACAAATAATATACTTATTTTAAGTATAACGCCTATTTCATTGATAAACAATAAGTGTTTTCATGCGTATCCAGCAAGTTAACAAAGAACATGCGTTGTAGAAGAAAAGCAGGTCTACGGGTTGGAATTCTTTATATTTCGCCAGATCTCGGAATTCCAAGCGCCGTGAGTGTGTCGATCTAACAATACACGGAGGTTCTACGATTCCGTGAAGAATGGCAAGAATAAAAAGGAATACAATGCAGAACGGCCACTACAGGATAACAACAAAGAA
This sequence comes from Bombus impatiens, assembly GCF_000188095.3. Classification (NCBI taxonomy): domain Eukaryota; kingdom Metazoa; phylum Arthropoda; class Insecta; order Hymenoptera; family Apidae; genus Bombus; species Bombus impatiens. The sequence goes on from NT_176574.1 coordinate 933,222, forward strand.
AAGAAGGCTTTTGTTCCTCAACTTTTTCCCGTTCCCCTCTTACCCGCCGTGATTCTGCCTTGGGTCTAACACGGAATCGAATAAAAAATATTGCCTACTACTACGAGCAAGTTAGTACAGTCAGAAATATTTCTAAGGCATTGAAATCTCCTAATCGTTACAAAATAAATGAAAATTGTTCAAATTATTGCTTAGCCATTTCGAATTTATTCTATCTCAATTCTAATATAACGCTAGTTCCATATCAAATGTATTAAATGTACGAATAGTTACAATGCCAGAATAAATGAAACAACGTGGTTGAACATTGTGCATAACCTACGGAATCTTTCTTTATCTCCGTTTTTTTCTGATTCTGTTCGTTGACGACTATACTCAAGCGTCAAGTCTGCCACGTCTATTGAACGTACGTGTGGAAGGCACGGAAAGTCTTCCAACAGTACCATTCTAGGCAGACGACACTGACATAAGCCGCAAACGTCGCAAGCAGCAGCGTTGGGACGCATCAACGAGGCCGGCGAGGACGTGGCAACAGTGCTATGACTCAGCTCTCCTCGTTCCAACCGCTTCCCTTGCCCCCTGGCCCCGCTACAGCTG
>NT_176574.1:933829-934101 GCF_000188095.3 Bombus impatiens
GCCTCTACGCAGCTGACGCCCTTCTCCTCCTGCTGAGAGCACCCTACCACGTTTCCACTCGATTCTATCCCTTCCTCCTATCGTGTCCCAAGTTTCCCCTGCCCCTTAAACCAGCCGCTCCATTCCGCTCCCCTATCGGCTTACTACCGCTCCTTCCCTTCCTTCTCCCTTCTCTGGCATCGTCACTGCCACCACAACCCCAACTCTCTCGAGGTACACTGACAACTCGTTTGTCCCCTCTCCAGAAGCGTGCGCGGGCCGATTCCTACACG
>NT_176574.1:934149-934385 GCF_000188095.3 Bombus impatiens
CCGCCGCCGCTAGCGAGACGAGCGTGCAAAGTCCCCTTTGGAAGAAAAACACCTCTCTAGCCCCCGCGCTCTTCCTGCTTTTTCTCTCGTTCTCTGTCTGTCTGTCTATCTTTGTCTTTTCTCCGAGCACACCCTACCACCTTCCGCCCCTCCCAACCTTCCACGTCCATCTCTCCGCTGTCTCCCAGCCTGTTCGTTTTTCTTCGTTCAATGGCTCGTTCCTTCTTGCTCCTTTT
>NT_176574.1:934399-936064 GCF_000188095.3 Bombus impatiens
TTCGGGGTTCTCCCGCTGCCATTTCGCTTCTGTATATCCGCTGCCAGGCCGAACAATGCAACGTGATCCAGGTGCAGGGGAGAAGCAGGATAGAGAGCACGCGAGGCCAGGGGCGACGAAACGCGGGAGGGGAGCCATGGAAAGAACGAAAGGGCAGCGAGTACGCGACACGACTCGCCAACGAAATTCTGTAGTTACGGTGCGGTGAATCTACGCGCGGTCGTCCTCACTCCTCACACCGCATCGTGTCACTCATCTTTTTCTTCCTTTTTTCATCTATCGATTGTTTTTATACGCGCTTTGATATCGATGCGACGTGCTTAGCATTCGACGAGTTATTTTTTTAAAACGATTGGAATAATTTCTGCGGGTCGAGCATTTCGCCTTTCAATAACGCTATTTTCTTTACTTTTCGTTGCTTGGGACGATCCATACCCGACGCACATTATAATAAATTACTATTTATTTTTTTTATCGCTAAACACGAACAACGCAATTACTAGAAACGTTGCACATTTGTCTCGTTTAGTAAAAATCTTTTATTTAACGATTTTTTCACGCGGTGACAATAAGCAACGTAATACGTTAATTGATCTTTTAAATCTTATACGTTATTCGACAATATTTCTGCTTAGACGATGAGAGAGAAAGAATTTCATCGGAATTCCGTAACAGGGTTACTCGCCACTATTACCCAATGAATGCGTCTATTCCATATACGATAAGGAATGGCGTAACTTGCAGTTTATAAGTAAAATTATCGCCGGCCTTAAACCTGTAACAGGCAGATGCCTATATACAGAGAGTGATAAATAATCCCTCGACGACAATGAATTCTCGAGACTGTATGTTGTAAACTTTTTCGTCGCGAACAATCTGAATATCCGCTCACAAGATTAACATAATGAAAATATAATTTCCTGATTAGTTTTTAATATAGTATGACCAATTTTATTACGTCACCCTAGGCTGCTATTTTTGAATACGTATATTAGATACAACATTACATTACATACAATACGTACATGCCAGTCAGCGAACAATGTGAATGGTCGAATCGGTAATACCAATCGCGCGAACAGAATCCGTGTTTGAGTTTGCATTAAACATTTTGATCGAACGATTATTTTTTATTGTACATGATACGGAATCGTTGAACCGGGTTACTCGATATTCCCATTAGATAACGTATGTACATAGCCGGACTGTCGAAAACGACCGTTGTATTACGTTAAATGCGTCGCATACTAATTACTATTTAAATATACAATACTATAACTATTATTTAAATAATATAATAAGCTATTATTATTTAAATAGCAGCTATTTACGTATCTACATAAGCGAAGATCATAAGGATGGACTATTACGACAGAACGTGGTAGTCTACTACTGTCGATGACCACGTATATTCTAGAATGTCGTGAAACGAAAGCGTTCCTTGGTAAGCGATCATCGAGAGCGTGCACCGCGTATGCGAAACTTCTTTTTCCTTTTCGATCGGCTCTCTCGGATACACGGAGTCTTTTGTAATACGAGTAGCGAGACAGAGGGCAACGAGACGCACGAGGATCAGTACGAATGCAATCGCGGTAATAATTCACGCGTTATCTGCTCTCCTATTCTAATATAAGAAACGAGAGAGAAGCAAGCGGCCGTCGACTA
>NT_176574.1:936628-1007113 GCF_000188095.3 Bombus impatiens
GGGTTCGAGGTCGAAGCCGTAGAGTCACGTTAGGCGACTGCCGGCTATGTCGTAGCCGAGGTGCCGTTATTTTAATGCAGATACGCAGTCCGGACGAGAATGAAAGGCTGAAGGAGACATTTGCACGTACAGTGCACGACTGCGATGTATCTAGTCGTTGTCGCGGTGCCAACCTCTGCTCCGTACGCGTACGCCACAATCGTCGATTCCTCTCTTCGTTGTCTCAGCATTTGCATTCAGCGGATGCGTGCGTTCATTTACTTTCCGTAATGCTTCAAGTTATGTTCGTACATTACACAAAATCTCGGTTTAGTATCGGTGGCGTGTGAGATCATTTGTTCGTTTATTTTTCATCTTAAGTCTTTATAACGACGATTATCATTCGCTCGATGATCAGTCGATAATCTAAACAGTCCTTTATCCAGTTGGTTAAACGAACGAAGGCTACGCCTCTATAGAATGTATAATTTCCAGTACGGTAGAAACGTAGGAAGATATTTCGGTAAAAAAAAAAAAAATAACGACCTATCGACCAGTGTATTTTTAGTTACGTTAATACATCAAGTCGAATGAAATTTACCGAAATACATTTCCATATAACGAATCAATTTCCGATTATGTAATACAATTTCCTTTGAATACTTTCAAAACGAAATATTCAAATCAGCCGATTAAATACGTGCCTATCGTTTTATCGCGATATCGATCGATGCATTAACACCATACCGTTCTTACGTAACGTCACCAGATTTCTATAGATATTGAAAAGACGAGTTTGTTATCGATAAATGGTACAATGTGTAGCGTAACGTAGATGGTACAGAGACCTTATTAAATTCAGACAAAAGATTCATATCGAAACTACAAATGGTTTTGTTTCGAATTCCTTTCGATTGGTTTTTTTAATGAACATCTATCTGTCTTCTAAAGGTATCGTGAATTGCATTTATACATCGTATATCACATGCAAATCGGACAAGTCCAGTGTATCATAAATGATCCAGCAGCGTCATATATCACAGTGCGCATCTTATTTATAATTCATTTAAACAAGCTGTATATTAAAGGATCCTGTAATGCAAGTTGATGGCACGCTTTGTCATGCATATGCATATTTATTATGTACATGGTTATATGATTTTAAGAATGTTAAATGATATTTTCAGACCGTGTCGTTATATGTTCACGTTATTTGCAAAACATCAATCAATTGTATTTTATGATATTTGAACATTTGACTTGACGCGATCACCTTTAAGCGAGCCTGTGGGCTAGTTCTGAAAATGTTAGTCTATCGAATACACCGTATAAAAACGTTTCTTTCCTTTAATTTAGTCAAACATCTTTTTCTTCTCGCGATGCTATACTATAAAAACCGTATTTTCTAACAACGAAATATTCAGTCCTCGAAATACTTTATATTTCGCTCGTATCGCTGCTTTTAAGTTTCTTTGTTGCAATCGATGTTAAAATACTCGTGTCAATCCCTGTAACTAACATAAGGACTCTCGTATACGACATGATAAGCAGACCGCAGATTTTTATGCAAATTTATATTTTCATAATCGCAGTTAAGGAAATGCAATCTATGCAGAGATTTCTACTCTTTTTACTCTACTCTGGATATTTTATATTTTTTACGTATTATACGCATTCTGCGCATAGCTGTTTCGAAATTTCCCACAAATGCACAAAAGACCGCAGTCTAATAACAAAAGCTGGCATGGAAATAATTAATGGAAGATGGTCGTATATTTAGGATAGTAAGATAAACACTTAACAGGTGGATAAACACTAACAGAAACCGTCGAACTTGTCTAAACCTGTTAGGACTCGACGGATGGTCGAACCTTCGAAAGACGAAGGTACGTAACGACGGTCAACGAACAAGAGGAATTTTCAGAATATGCTGCTGTTCCGGAGGTAACGCGAAGCCTAAAAGACGGAGATGGAGAAGCGAAAGAAGGATCGAGGGTCGCAGAAATGTTCTCGAAGGCGTCATCTCAAACAGGTCATAAAGGATATCGTTGGATTCGAAAAGGAAGAAGAGAGGAGACGAGAGGAAGGCAGAAGAATGAGAAGTAACGGTAGTCGGGTAGATCGGTAGAACTTTACCGCGCCTGTTTTTTGCTGCGATGCGACACGACTAGTCGGTTTACGCTTCTTTGCATCGGATCGCGAAGAAAGTTAAGTCGTGCGTGCTTCGTGCGTGTCGATCACGCGACAAAAATGGCGAAGAAAAGACGTACGCATTTACTTCGCTGGCTGAATAAAATCGCAAAACTTATCCTGCGTGTTCGTTAATTTCGCACGATCTACGATCATTGTTCGACACGTTGATCGTCTGGCGAATTTTATAGATTATGCCTTGGCACAGCTGCGGTACATTGAGATATATTAAACATTTAATCTCTGCAACATATTATTTTTTATTTGCACACTTATTTTTCACAATGTTGTCTCAATGTATTGTTTCACTATGTTTTTCACAAGCTGTCGCGACCGGCATACTTCAAATCCGATGGACCGACGACAGAAATAAAGATGTGGCGGCACTCGGCGACAATGTATATCGCTGAAGTGCCTAATGAACCATCAACATCCCAACGGTCCTTCCACCGAAGGTTCTAGAAGAAAGAGCACGTGGAAACGGTCGCGGACGCCTAGCAAATGCATGGACGGCGGGGATGTGTTGAGGGATGACAGAAGAAAGTAATCGGATCCGATCGAAAGTAAGATCGTAAGAGTCAGTTTTAGAAAGTCACGCCTAGAGTTCGAAAATGGATTGTAAAGTGTATCGTTGTTAGAAAAAAATGAAATTTTCTTTTTTTATTTTTCATCTCAAATTTTTTTTATTTTTTATTTTGTTATTTTACGTGACAAAGCCGTAGAACGCAGGATGTTGCGGTATATGCGAAATGTAAATAAATGAAATATTTTGCAGGAGATCCGATTAAAAAAAAAATTGTTTCGAGTTACGATTCACCATCGTCCATGTACTGTCTATAATGAGTCACGTTTGGATAAAATGTATTATTTGCGATGCTAGAAATTGCTGTTTATTTCTACTAAATAACATTTCGTGCTTCTAACGTTAAAAAATTGCTCCGAGTATTTACAGCTTTATCTTTCAGTGTCGACAACACGAAGTAAAGTCTCGCGTCTTTTTCAGAGAACGATTAATTTCTTTTTATCGATTCAAAGTTAATAACCGCTGAAAGAAAGAATCCATTGTACTGTAATCTACGTACGAATGCTGTTATAACGTACGAATCCACAAACTTTCTTTCTTCCACAGCCAACGATTCGAACTGAACCAACTAAGAAAAATTTACCGTTTAAACACTGACATTGCTACGGGTATCTATGTATTTATGAGAAATTCAGAGCTGCAAGAATGGACAAAGTATGCACGTAGTATGTAAAAATATACGAAACATCCAAATATTCGACATATCGTAAAATAATTGCTCGCCTGTTTTCTGCTTCTTATTTAATTGTCTCTACAAAAATACAAACTTGCATAAATATCCGCAGTCTAGTAGTCACTACTAGCCTTACGATAGCACGCTGTAACGATACAAATCCATCGGTCGTATATTATTAAATCGCATGCTGTTACTAGCATCGATCGATACGGACAAACCGTTAAGAAATAATCGCGACGACAAGACGAAGCCAACGAGGCACCATAGGAAAAACCGTGGTCGTTCTCGCGTTCAACTTCGCCAGGGAAGAACCGCAGACGAATAGGGGAGAACGAAAGGGAAGTCGCGCAGAGAACGTACCCAGACCAAACGAGAAAAAGGGAGGGAGCTTTCGTGCATCTGAGAGAAAATGTGAGCGTGACGCGAGCTTCTAGGTTGGAGAGTTCTCGGCTGCCGTTGAACAAGGGTTTCTTCTTCGGCCTAGACGAACCAAGAGTTAGGAGGAGACACAGCGACGAAGGGGACCGATGTATGGCGTTGTCGGATAAGTCTAAAACCTTTCCGAGCTCACGTTTTTCTTCGCAAACAATAGAGATTCTCTACACGAATGGAATAATAACGCTACATCACGATAGATGGCAGAACGTTACGATTATTTAACAGAATGGTATATCGTAAGTGCGACCTAATATCGCCTATCGAGTTTCGAATCGTTCTCGAGTAAAGAATAAGATATTTTTATATAAAGTTCGTAACGTATAACAGAAACGATTTAAACGATTTAGCCGATTCGATATTCCGATTAAAGCGACGAACGTTCCTTGCTGCGAAGAAAAGACACGCGAGGAAGGAAAAGTTGAAAAGATGTTGTGTAGGTTCGCGAGGAAAACGACGAGGGAAAGGGTAAGAAGAGAAGAAACGGAGAGGCAGAGCAATGGCGTAATTTCCACGTGGAACGATTGCAGGTGCAGTTATTTCAAAAGACGCGTGAAGAAACACCTATTTTTTTCTTCTCTGTACGTTGTACGAAATGCGTTAAATCTTTGCGCCAGAACCATTGTTCGATTCGTACGCGTTTCCCGGCTGCTTTCTTGCCGCCTTTGTTGCACCACTTTGCGTGTACAGATTCGCGCAGAAACAACAATGAGAATGCGAGAGAACCGAGGGATAATTAACGATATGATAAAAATATGACGCAATGGAAAGGACCAACGACACCATGGAAAATGAAACGATACGCACGGTTTGGTAATGCGAGGCGACGTAAATCGCGATGAGCAGAGAACAGTCGCGTATCGCCGACTTTCGTGCAACGATTCACTTCCCGAAACTAGGCTCTTTCTTTTCTGTGAAACGCGTATATACGTTCGACGTTTTATCGTTGCATCTTTCAAGCTAACGGAATTACGACAAATTATGCAAATCAACGTTTAATAACTGGTATTAAACGAACTCAACTACTATTATGTAAAACCTCTTCAGTTATATTTTATAAAATAACGTTGTCAATAATGTCGACAAATGACATCATTGTAACTATATATATATTTATTTTATGCAAAACGATTTCGACTGACCTACAATTAAAATTATCTTCTTTCCTTTGGTTATTACACGATACACGTACCTACTACGACAGGTGACGATACGAAGAAAATATAGTAGCGAACGAAAAGGAATTCCTATAAAAAAAGTAAAGTAACGTAAAGATATCGTAATTTTACAAAGTGCATTGTTATTTTCGGTAAGAACAATGAATAAATATGATATATACCATAGAATAGACGACCAACGTGATGGAAATTTTTAAAACAAAGTTACCAAGATTTATAGCGTATGAATCTTAAACTTTCTTCTATTCGTCACTGTATACAATTTGGCAATTACGTGTCTAAAAAGCCTACACAGCGTTCTCCACTTCGATAATTTTTTAATCTGAAATCGCCATTTTGAAGAACTTTTTCCTACGCGCAGAACCGTCGAACTCTCTTAATTTTCGAGATACGTACCGGCAAAAAACCGTCGGCACCACTACAATGGATTCTGTCCATAATTGTACATCATCCGTGACAGCGTATGTGTCGATATTGGTTGGTTGTCGATCGTCTTTCGACGCGGCGAGTTCTATAAAATAACAACCGACTGAAACCTAACTCTTATCTTCTTTTTTTTCATATACGTTTCAACGTCGCGTCAGCCAGACCTACGTGCTTATTAGCGCGCGAGAGAGAGAGGGGGAGAGAGAGAGAGAGAGAGAGAGAGAGAGAGAGAGAGAGAGAGAGAGAGAGAGAGAGAGAGAGAGAGAGAGAGAGAGAGAGAGAGAGAGAGAGAGAGAGAGAGAGAGAGAGAGAGAGAGAGAGAGAGAGAGAGAGAGAGAGAGAGAGAGAGAGAGAGAGAGAGAGAGAGAGAGAGAGAGAGAGAGAGAGAGAGAGAGAGAGAGAGAGAGAGAGAGAGAGAGAGAGAGAGAGAGAGAGAGAGAGAGAGAGAGAGAGAGAGAGAGAGAGAGAGAGAGAGAGAGAGAGAGAGAGAGAGAGAGAGAGAGAGAGAGAGAGAGAGAGAGAGAGAGAGAGAGAGAGAGAGAGAGAGAGAGAGAGAGAGAGAGAGAGAGAGAGAGAGAGAGAGAGAGAGAGAGAGAGAGAGAGAGAGAGAGAGAGAGAGAGAGAGAGAGAGAGAGAGAGAGAGAGAGAGAGAGAGAGAGAGAGAGAGAGAGAGAGAGAGAGAGAGAGAGAGAGAGAGAGAGAGAGAGAGAGAGAGAGAGAGAGAGAGAGAGAGAGAGAGAGAGAGAGAGAGAGAGAGAGAGAGAGAGAGAGAGAGAGAGAGAGAGAGAGAGAGAGAGAGAGAGAGAGAGAGAGAGAGAGAGAGAGAGAGAGAGAGAGAGAGAGAGAGAGAGAGAGAGAGAGAGAGAGAGAGAGAGAGAGAGAGAGAGAGAGAGAGAGAGAGAGAGACAAACAGAAAGGCAGAGAGATTTACTGGTGGATTTTGTTAAATAATACGTCTTTCGGAAAGAAGAAAACGCTCGAAACATGGTTCGTAGTTTATACGAACGAAGATCGAGCGAAATGGCGAACCTAACCTATCGTCGCTGTATCTGTGGCACAAATTTTGTCGGAAATGTTGACTGCTGCGGAATATTTTTAAGAATCATCGAAGTCGAGAACGCGTCGGCTTTCTAAATACGTAATTAACTTCTAACTACCGTGGAACGTTTCAGACGATTATCGTTACTTGTAAGTATTTAATAACGCTTTCCTTGAAACTTACTTCTCACATCGAGATCTTCTTTTCGTCGAAACGCGCGATCGACGATCGTGGAGGAGAGGCGCGCGTGCCAGCGACGTTGAAAGGAAGCAACTCGAAATAGGATAAATGTCAACAGAAAGCAACGATGGTCCGGTTATTTGCATTATATCCACCAAGGACAATTAACGCCAAAGAAATATTAACGCGAGAATAACGTAGGATCGAAAATCGATATAAAATACTACTTCGTTCAATTAGGCGGAACAGTTATGCGTCCTGTATCTTTATAAACACGAGTATATCTGTAATCAAATTATCTGTAATTAAGTTATGTGTGATTTAATTAAAACGATATTACAGATATTAAATACCATATAAGGTGATATATTATGGATGAAGCATATAGATGACGATGGAGGAAAGTCCCATATCTTTATATACGTGGATACCTATGGATAATCTAATACGAACGGAATGTTACAAATGAAATATATGGAAAACTCTGACGGTGATAGAAGAAAATAGGCAAATTGGAAATGAACGGCGAGATATAAAACGAGTAACGAGACAGGGAGAAAGTTATCATAAACTTTGCAATAAATCGTTGCACGATTAGATTTCAATAAAAATGTGCTCCTTTAACGATCCCAATCTTTTCACTTTTCTTATATTCGAACGAGTACTAAAAAGAAGAACGAAAAAAGAGATAGAAAAAAAAAGAAACGGAAAGGCGAAGATTAAAGTACAGCTGGTAACAAGATACGGTAACGTTCTCTTCGTCTCTGCTGTTCTTCGTCGAAACTACTATTTCTCAGAATTCTCTTATTAATGCGAAAAAGATACTTAAAATAGCGAAGGCAAAGGGGAGCAAAGGAAAGAACGAATACGATGGTCAATACATAGTACCGGCAATGTAATTGTAATGCCTGGTACAACAACGATATTTTAAACTGACGATTTAATTATACCGTAGAGGGGAAATTTTCCGAGGTATTGCACGAGACGACGTAAACTTTAATTCGAAACTCGACGAAACTATTCGTGGCTGCTTCACGAAGCACGCGGAACGAGCATGGACAGTGAAGAGACAAGAAAGGGAATAGAAAAAGATAGATATATAGATGGATACAGTCAGTCACAAATTCTACATACTACTAAACATAAAATATTATTAAAAGAACGTTATACGCGATTTATTGCTGGCAGTAGACGCGTTAACGCAGACTTTGTTCCTTACAAAAAAAGAAGAAGTAGAAAAATATAAAACGCAATGTTGCAAAATTTATAATGCGTGACATTATACGAATAACAAGGTCAACAATGCCCTATTATCTCCTTGACGAAGAAAAAATTCAAGCTTTTGTAATTACTCGCGCAATTGTATCCTTTGAGAAATTTTTTAACTCCTTTGAGAAACTCGTTAATTAACTTCTACGATGGCCATCATCGCTGACCTATGCTCTACTGTATTTGTTAGAATGATTAAAGTACGACGAATTTCGTGGACCACCAAATTTTCCATAATACGAATAACTTGGATGACATTGTCAGAAAGAAGTGAGCAAGTACGGTCTACTATTTTGCAAAAATAAAATGCTACGTCATAGCATACTTCTATCCATCGACGAAGCTCTCAAAATACTAGTTTGCCCCAAAAATCCCAAAAGTACAAAATGGATCATACGCAATTCGATAAAATAATATAGAACGAAAATGTCGTGCCCCTATTATTTCCTTATGCGTTAGTTATCGATACGCAAGTACAAATAATACTATGACAGAATGGATCTCCTTGCTAAATCTGACACGCAAAATTCAATGAACGTACGTATTGTATTATTATCATCGTTAATTTTATTCAAGGTCGCATCGACTACCAAGATCGTTGTTAAATCCAGTCCAATGTCTAAATTCCTTTACAGAAATTGACAATCTTTCGCAGACTCGAGATTCGACAGAACGAGATTCGACGCGAGCGTATCCTTAAGATCGTCGCGTGTTTCCCTTTCTTCGTTGTGTACAGAGCTGCGTATAAATTAAGTGGCTGACCGATAATTTCACACTGCAAACGCTACATTCAACAGAAGCTCTATCTTCCAGTATGTACGCGCCGATTTTGTCCTGGTTATCGCGGTATGTCCTTTACGGTCGAACTGTCGATTTATCTTCGGATCGTAGAAGCCAGCGATTCATTTATGCAGCGAGTTTATAAATCGCAATTTTCCCATGACACGTTCCAGTTACGTTCGTTTATTGCTTCAATACGTTTTACGACGTCAAACGTTATACGTCGCACGTGGAAAGCTGATTTGATCAGTTTGTTCCGTGAGAGCAATGTTTGCCTTTGGATCGGCTTTCGTTCGTTTTCAAGGATATTTTTTGCTGGCCACAGCTATAGATTGTAGGTAGTTGCGTGGATACTCGGACTTTTGCGACCGACTGTCGAGCGTAGGTAGGAAGAGAACGGCGAATCTGTGTGTGCGGTGAATGTAATCAAAGCTTAAGGCTCGACGCACGTTGCAGCGCGGATAGAGCAACAGCAACGGCGAAACGTGATTTCGAGTCATTCAGCCAACCGCACCGCTAAGATTCATCGCTTCTCCGATGACGTCAACACGGAAGCGTTTCGTTTTGGTGCTCGCGGCTCGTAACCTGAAATCTCTCTCGCTGCTGACGATTTTATCCAAGCAAGTCCGGTCGTTCCACGAACTCGTACTTTTATTTCTTCCCCAGTTCTTCCGTCCTTTCTACCTTGTAGTTTGCTCGCGATGGCTGAGGGAAATTTCGTTCGCCAAATAATCATCTATATACAGGGTGGGTGGTAACTGCGGTGGTACAAGCGGAAAGGGGGTGATTCTACGCGAAAAAAGAAGTCGAAAATATAGAATAAAAATTTTTTCTTTTTTTTCATTTTTCCATCGATACAACGATCTACAGCGAGATCGGTTGTGACGTACTGCACGCGTACCGAGCGAAAATTCAAAGTCGATTTTCTCGAAAACAAAGCCTCGAACGAAAAATGTTTATTCTACATTTTCGACTTGTTTTTTCGCCTAGAATCACCCCCTTTCCGCTTGTACCACCGGTTACCAAGTACCCTGTATATATGAGCAGATGAAATATGCGTGGTCGATTTCGTTTTATTATGGTCGTCGAGCGAAGCAAATTATACAGAGTGTCACGGAAGAGCCGCTATCGTTTTATTCTATCGTAATTCGTTTTTTGTTCGAGGTTGTATCGATCGTTGGTCGAGTTCCGTTTGTCGTGTGGATCGTTAGCGTGGATCGTACAATTTTACTATCGATCGTTCCACGCCTCGACAACGTGTCGCTATAGTAAAAGTTTATTATCAACGCCGATCGTTGGTTGCGCAAAACGCAAGAAGACTTACGAGAAATTTTCGCATGTACACGCAAACTCGTGCGAACCAACCGTTTTTCGCGCAATTATAAATTTTTAAGTCCTTTTTGCTGTGACTGTCGGACCGAGGAGAGTCAGTCGTCGCGCGGTGAAACGAAAATATCGAAACGCCGAGGAACAATCGGAGAAACACGCGAAAATGTCACGAAGAAGTCGGAAAAAGGTTGTCGAAAGGTCACGCACTTGCGAAGCAGCTGAAGAAGATCGTTTGATCGATGACGTATTCCACGCACAAGCGGAGAGACCCGATAAACGATTAATACAAAGTTCACCTTGCTTAAAAATCCTCTACGAATAAAACGGTAACACTTGTTTCGTGACACCCTGTATAAGAGCGAAGTTCAAAAAGGCTGCCAGATATTGGAAACTCGAGATACGGATAGAAAAACGTTGCTTCTTCCTTGCTTTACAGGTAAATGCACGAAACTGGCGTTTCAAACGAACGCTAGAAAGCATAAAAGTAGAAGAAAGTAGGAAACGATTTAATAGCTTTGCGCTTCTAAAGAAAGAAGATGACTCGTATTTGTTTTTTCCAGTTACGTGGCTGCGTAAATCAAGCTCAACGAACGTTATTTATTTTTCGCCACGAGAACCTAAAATGCATGAGAAGAAGAATACCGATAAACATTTTATCTCACGTTCACGTTCTCCCTCGGTTAACACGCGTAATCCTTCTGATCACTGCGGTCAAGTAACAACATTTTTTGTTGAACTCGTCGTCGCGTCCTTTTCGCCGCGATGGAAAAAAAATTCCATTTAGAAATCTCAAAACAACGTTTGGTTTGTTACAAAGAAAAGAGGTATCTATCGTCGTTATACGTTTTCCATTCGACAGACTTTCCACGTGTGGTTGTGCTCGACGCTTGAAAACTCGTGTATGCAAAACCCAAGTAGCCAGCATCCTGTGCTGCGTACGGCAGGACCGGGAAAAATCCTGTTCCGCCGCTTAAGGATCCTCGGAAGGAGAAGACGTCCCGTGACTATTAATAAACTTCTGTCCCCTTGTCGTAGCCCTGTTCCTGAGAAACGAAACTTTAGAAAATTTTCTTCTCTACGTATCCGTCGGAATTATTTTCTTTCTTCTACCAAAAAAAAAAAAAAAAAATCCTCGGTCTCTTCCTCTCGCTGGTATATCCGAGTAGGGAACGAAGGACGATTTAAAATGTAGAGCTTGCGAAACATCTTAGTCGCGTTGGAAATCTCGCAAACTCTCGATACGTTACCAAGTGTTTGAGAGTTTGCATGGGATTTCAAAGTTCGACGAGCACGCGATATTTTTGACGATCGTAATTTTTGATTTCATCGAGGTAAAATATGAAAGGAGGCGTGAGAAGTTAAAAAGTGTCGCGTGATTAGGAAAAAATTCGCACGTGGAAGAGTTTCAAGCTTCGATAAATTCCAGCTTCGGAATCCAAGTGATTCTCGAATTCGTCCGCCACGTACACGACGATACAGGTTCCAGCTGTTACGAATAGTTGCGTTACATGCTGTAATCGACTCTACGAGTTTAATCAGATAATTTACCATATCAGTCGATACACGCATATTATATCACCGCGATCTTGTATCGCATGACAAGACCGTTAGATTCGACTAAAACTATACCGCGAATATACGTACTCGTTTAATGATCGCAGTAATCGACTCGAGACTGAAAATTAATAATTTTTCAATTTTCGATATCTCGGAATGGAAAGAGCGAACGCGTGGATTAACGTACCATAGAAATTCTCTGTTCAGAAATGTTTGAAATTTCCAGTGTTTTAATATCCCATGCGATAATGTATCGATAGATGCATTTATTGCAGTCGATTAAACAGAAAACGATGATTATTTAACGTGAACTTGACGCTTTATTGACCGATAGCCGATTAATCGGCTTTTTGTCACCCACGATCACCGACCGATAGCCTATTAATCGGCGTTTCGTCGTCGTCGATCTTTCTTATTATTTGAGCAGTAATTTGTTATTTAGTATTAAACTGCCCTGCTCAGTTGCGTCAGTTGCGTTGCTTTGCAAGCTCCCACGGTTTTATACCAATTTTTGAAGAACGTACCGTTCGCGACCGACGAAAAGAATGGTATTGGAGAGTCTAAACCGAAACAGAGCCGGCGTCGGGAAGAATCCGCGCCTGAGACGCCGGTCGGACGTGCGTATGCTGTTGTATCGTTAACGGTCGGTAAAATGATAAGACGACTCTCGATTAACGACTCTCCGGTGGCTAACTGAACATCGACTGTTGCGGTGCCGAAATATTGGATTAGCAACCAAGTGATTGCGGATTTTGTCAATACCATCCAATAATAACTCAATGTATCGATGGCCGTTAGGCCCATTGAAGTTTCCCGATCCTTTCGGCTTGTCGGCATTTCAGCTTTATCGTTCACATTGTCTATATGTCGGCGATCTTTCCGCGGTACTATAAAAGAGACCAAAGAAGCCGCTGTAAAGAGAATCGTCGTGCCAAAAACTAAACACTGGAGAAGATGTAGAGTTTTCTTAGAAGCGAGATTCGCTGCAACAGAATTGAAACAAACAACCGTAAAAACGACGGACTGTAGGAAACTTGAAAGTGCAAAATCTCGCAACCGTGTAAAACGTTCGGAATATACCGCTTTCGACGCTATCTGCTAAGTGAAAAAGAATCTTCTATCTAGCGAGGTATATCGTCTTCTTTAATCGGGCATTCCGAAAAGTAAAAATTTGTAGTAAAATCCGCGGTATAGTTATAAGGAAACGGTTAAAGCCTCTCCTGTTGCGACACATTTCTACAAACAGAAATCTCAGTTGCGAAAAACATACATCGCGCGATTAGTCGACAAGATTCCAAGAAGAATTGCCATTCGCAGGCTGGCGCAACCAAACAGCGGTATCATCGACGACCGCGCGAAAAGTCTGCTATTTCTTGCGATGGAAAATTGGTCGTAAACGCGCGTTACATCATTCGGTACACCTGCGTGTACAGTCAACGATCCTTCCAGCATTTGGTTCGTAGTACGGTGGTAATACACAGGCGTAACAATAAAATCAAATTTTTTAGCAACGGTGTAGTTTATTTTCTGCCAATTACCGATCGTAAAAGCAACACGGCTTATAATTATTTTCTCTATCGCCTCTCGGCCATTCTCGCTTCACCGTCTACGCGCACGTCCATTCGCTCGTACACTTATTTTATTTATTCGTTTATTTATTTGCACGCTGTATTTCGTTCAGATGCGATCGACGTAAACGAACGTACATCGACATACGATACGAATATTACGTTACTCGTACACGATGCGGAAGCGAAGACGAACGCGAAACTTTTTTCATGCGTTTTTTAAACGTTGGCAACGATTTAGAGAAAAAGTGTAGCTGGTGCACGAATGAGTTGGCGTGCTTACGTACACGACTGATACAACTATCAGAGGCGTTGTCGATCTCGTGCATGCATGCGTGTAAAAACGGAAATCCTCTGAGAGTCCACTTATTTTACTTTTATTTTACTATCGCACATGTACCGCATTATCGTCCATCGAATTGTTAGCTGCTACACGTGTTTACTATCTGCTGGTAAAATGAAACTCGCGATAAACTAAGATTTCTCGTTGATCGACCAACATCGCCGACAAAAATCTCGAAATTTCGAGCAAACGCGCTCTGACGAGGTCGCCACCGTCGCTCGCTGCTTCTCTTCCGGCCTTTCAGTCGATCGCGCGCAGGTCGCACGCATCTCGTGTCACGCACAAATTAATTGCTAAAATTCTACGCCACGGGAACGTACAGCGATGGAAGAAGAATTTCGAAACTAAAAACTATGCAGAGATGAGATAGTTTTACGAAATGAACTTCTAGTTGGCGAAAGCGGCGAATAAATACAACGTACACTGGGCACGGAATAGACGACTGTTGTCCAAGATATGCACATGGTAAAGACTGTCTATTGGCTTGGCAACTGAGTGATTGCGGATTTTGTCGATACCACCTAATGACAAAATTCAATAGTATAAAAGCAAAATTCGTAGTGAAGATTTATATACAATTCAGCGTATTAAAACTCGCAAGCTTTCTTTTATTCGCCACCGTGTATACGTTTGGTTGAAAGTAACGCATTCGCACCGGAAATTACTGTTGCTTTCGTTCGATGGTCTACGGATCGAGAATGTTCGATATTTGTGACTAAAGGTCAGGTAAAAACCTACAGGTATAAACCCTGGGCGTTTCTTAAAAATTTCCGTTGCGCATCAGTCGAAAATCACCGGCTCGTACAAAGGAAAACGAAAATTCTAGGAAAATCCGTCAGTGTTTCTCATGCTTTTACCGTTAGCGTACATATTGTCACGTAAAATAACAAAATAAAAAAGGAATTTGAGGTGAAAAATAAAAAAAGAAAACTTTATTTTTTTTCTAACATCGATACATTTTACTTTCGATCGGATCCGATTACTTTCTTTTATCATCGCTCGACATCCTCACCGTCCATGCATTTGCTAGGCGTCCGCGACCGTTGCCACGTGCTCTTTCTTCTAGAAGCTTCGGTGGAAGGACCGTTGGGATGTTGATGGTTCATTAGGCACTTCAGCGATATACATTGTCGCCGAGTGCCGCCACATCTTTATTTCTATCGTCGGTCCATCGGATTTGAAGTATGCCGGTCGTGACAATATCGTCGACAGAACCGTGCGACTGTACGACGTACGTACAGCTTTGTAATTCTGCATCGATTCCACTAAATCTACTTATACGAAATTAATTGAGATTGTAAACGCTTACGCGAGATCTTTATGATCGAGTATGTTCCAAAGAGCAAAATCCAACGTTTCTACCATTTTCTCAGCGTAATGAAAGTAAACTTTGTACGTAGATTTTATGCGTAAGATAGAGGAATATGGATAGTAAACGAGAGAAGCGTAAACGAAGATGGCGGAAGCGAGATTTACTCGACCGTTTAAGATTTCGAGAAATTTCCGAAAAACGAAATCGAAGATATATACAGGGTGGTTGGTAACTGGTGGTACGAGCGGAAGAGGGGTGAAAATATAGAATAAGAATTTCTTTTCTAATTTTTTTTTTTTTTAATTTTTCCATCGAGACAACGATTTACAGCGAGATCCGTTATAATTACGGGAAAATTACGAGAAAATGGCTGCAATTTAATCGACGATTTCGAGTGATTGCGTAGTTGAATAGCTTTATACGCAACCACACATTTGTAATCACACATTTAAAATAGAAAGAAGAATAAAAGATGGCCGAAGTATTAGGTTGTCCAAAAAGTTTCTTTCGTTTCGTAACATAATAATAGACGAACAACAATTTCCGTTTTATATTATTTTATCGAATTAGGTACGATCCATTCCGTCGTATTTCTATTATTATATTCTTGCGTAATTCAATAAACCGATATAAAACAAAAAACATCGCCCTTCTATTATTTCCTTAGAAGACGAAAGAAACTTTCCGGATAACCTAATATTTTAACGAGCGAAAGAAGAAGAACCGCGAATGTCGAGTTTAAAACAGGAATAAAAAAAATGTAAAACCTGCGTCTAATGTCGTGCGCTTTTCCAATGCATTGTTTAATACCAAGCATATATTTTCCTTCTCGAGGCAGTTTACAGAATAAAAACAACGATATATAAATAGGCGCCCTAGACGAGGAAGAAATACGCAGGCACACGGATCTGCTTCGATCGTCGTGGGTGGAGGCAAAGAGAAAGTTTGTGTAATTTTCGTAAACGTTGGCGGCGCAATTCTCAGTCGGTAACGCGGGATAGATCAGCGGAATGTTTCTTTTCGGCGTTTAAAATACTCGCAGGGATAAAAGTAGAACCGTGTAGGGTATATGTGACGCGCGAAAAGATGCACGCAAAGAAAGCGTGGGTGGAAATAAGCATCGGTGAAAGTCCAGGGGATTTTTAATCCTTCGTAGAAGAAGCAGCGAATCCGTAGAACGTTTTGCACGATTTTTCTTGCGTGTAGCGCGATCCGTTTTCGTTCCATACGATTTCCATGAATTTCGAGCAAAGGAATAAAAGCTGACGGAAATGCGGCCGAAGAAAAACAGGAAACACGCGATTTACATTTTTCTACCGGTTTGCGAATCGATCTAGTTTAACCCTTGTTGCTCGTGCCACGCCAACGTTACCATTGTAAACGCGAAACCGCGCTCGTTCCAATATTTTACGAGTTTTAGAAAAACATTTCGGGCAATAGGCGTTTATCGATAATCGAGTTTCGAGTCGCTTCGATGAAAGTCGCGCTCGATCGTTCTGTCGGGTAGAAAATTGCGAAATTATATGAAACTGCACGACGACGGGCACGCACGTATCTAACGTTGTCAAATGAAAATATACAACGTGTTGGCGAAGAAATAAGAAAGAAAGCTGCGCGACTTTTTACGAGAATAAAACTGTTCTCGCTCCTGGTTCGAACGTAACCACGTGAGGTATTTTCGATTTCGAGCAACGAACACGGGAGGTTAAAACATCAAAACCGGGGAAAATATAGAAACCGGTTATAAAAACAAGATCGTTATCTTCAACGTGCAATTGTAAAATATTTCTGATTGACTTTGGAATCTCTCGAATGTTACTCGGGTTACTCAGAGTCCCGATCGAACAACGTATACATCGAACGCGTGAGAAACGGCCAGCACGACGCGATTCCTCGTGAAACAGAAGAAATTGCATTTTGCCTTGCCGCGTTACTTGTGTTCCACGTCAATTCTCAAACGATACGCGGGGAAACGAACGACGAAATTTTTGGTTTCGTTTATTTAAACACAAGCTTCTGCCTTACCTTCGTAGAGTAATTTTCACTTACGTTTATTTTCTACCACAGTTAGCGCGAGTAAGAACTTTCGTAACGCGAAATACTTCCGCGTTCGAACGACGCCTTCGTGTTATTTTACGCGAAACTTACGTACATTACCGAACTTCCTACCAAGTAAGGTTAGGTTTCGCGTCCAACGGTATCGTAGTTTCGACAGTACGCGCGCTCGCGACCAACGTTTTTTCTTGCCCACTTTTTTTATTTCCTTCGTCATCGTGTATTTTTACGCTTGCACAATTCGTTGGTCAGATCGGATGCTCGACGTAGCGTCTTTCAGGGTGTAGAAGAGAATGCGACACGTACGGAAATTAACGATTTTCTGTTACGCAGGCGACGCCATCACGTCGAAACACGAACGGTCGTTTGAAAAAACCGACAGATCGAGGATACTCTTTGGTGTCAAAGATCGTCGAACATCGCGCCATTCGACTTTTGTCTTCGCTCGTGCGAAATAGCGAACAATAAAGTTCACCGCACAAAGATATTAGTGCGCGATTGTAACGTAACACGGATAACGCGAGTGACGATCAAAGAGAAAAACAACGCGTACGTATATGAAGATCGACGTGTAGATAGAAACCGGAGAAATGTATGAAAAATTCATGAAATCGAACTTGTTTACGATATCGCTGGATTTAATTTGCCTATGCGTATGTCCATTAGCGCTGTGACTACCGACTTTTTAAACTCGAATATGTTACACGTTCTTAATTAGACTCGATCGATACGACGAACACGATTAAGTATATGCAATCGAGTTTCCCGTCTCGAGAAATGATCAAGCATTTTTTAATTTGCTGTTTGTTATTCGCAGTTCTCTTGACTCGTGGCCTAAGGATGAAAGTTCCATTTGCTTTTTACGATCGGTACAAACCAATAAACATGTATAATTGATCGTGTTTTTGTCTCGATAAAAAAAGCCACTTACATATTTTTCTCTCTTATAATCGTGGGAAAAAAAGATTCGGTATACGCCAGTCATTTCTCGATCGGTTCGCCGGGTTCTAACGTTCAGCAAACGCGTATAAAATCGAGTGGCCAAGCCTGATGCACGGCCGGTTTCTTTTGATCGAGGTCGACGACCTACGATCGTGCCGGGCCCACGATGAACTTTCGCGTCAACGCGGTCGAATTCTACGAAGTAAAAATCGCTGTGCGGAGGTCGACGCTGTCGCGTGTAACCCGCTTAAAATCGCGAAATCGCGACGTTGCTTGTTCTCCTCGATACATTGTTAGCGCAAAGCTTGCCAGGTCTGGCAAATAACCGGTTTTAAAATTCGATCAAAAATTCTGCATTCGCTGTTATTTCCTTCGTTCGTCTAGTTTCGTGTAAATTCTTATATAAATAAAATTTGAGAAATCGATTCATTCGATGATATAAGAATTTACGCAAAGTCAGACGGGCGCAAGAGACGAATGTAGAAATTTTAATTAAATTTCGAAACCGGTCGATCGACCGGATCCGCTACGACGGTCACTGTTAACTCACTGGCAACTTTATTACCCGGTTTTGATCTGTTAAATCGCGGCTAAAAAATCTTCGACGACGCGATTCGGATAACGTTATCGTAAAGAAATGCGCATCTACTGTATCGGCACTCGACGACAAAACCATCCAACAGTTTCGTCGGTACAAATATATCAGCGAAGCGTAAATGCCGACAAGCCTAACGACCCATCGATATCCCTGCGGTCCTTTCGCCGAATATTTGGAAGACGGCGTACGTGGCAACGGTTGCTAACGAACGCATGTGTAGTGGGCATATCGAGGGGCGACAAAAAGAAACGAATCGGATGGAGAAAAACAGTTGAGTTGTGAGAATCGTCAGTTGGAACGGAGAGTGGTACGTAAACAGTCGAAAGCGAGAACTGTTAATAAATATACTGCTAAACACCGCCGAGTATTTCTTTGGCACCCTACGCGTCCTACACCAATTCACCTCGCTAAGATATAACATCCCGTAAAAATGAAACGTTACGATCGGAAATTCGATATACTTTGGTCTACTGCTGCGTTAGATACGTACCAACTACGTACGTGCTAAGAATAATCTAAATCGTATAATATAAGAATCTAGCGGAAGTAGAAGCTGAAAAAGGTCTTCGCTGTAACAGGCTCTGGGACTAAACCACGAACGAAGCGAAGAAAATAAAAAAGATTTCGGTCCATCGTGGCTCCCAACGTGACAACGTATTGAACCATGAAAGAGAGTTCCAGACCGCGTATTTTTATTCAAATTCCTACTTCCGAGAATACGATTTACAGAACGGCACCTCGATAGAAAATCGCTTTAACGCTGCTACTACTTTGAATATTTCTCATATTCGTTCGCGTTACGCTGCGTTTTGCGTCATTTTCCTCGCGAATCGACACAAATCCGTAATTCGTTCATTTTACTTAATTCGACCGGCATTTTGAAAGTCTCGTCGATCGCGCGTAGAACAACAACGCACGTTCGCGCGTTTACATCTCGAGATTCGACGAAACTGGTAAGCCATAGTCGTATTTAGTGGAAGACGCGCTACGTATTTCGCGCAGCAACGGACAACAACTTGCGCCAGATGAAACAAAAGTAGAGAAATATTTGGGAAGCTACGTTCTGCGAGAGGCTTAAGACGAGACGAGGCGGGTGATTTCTTGATTTCTCCTTAGAAGGCAAATCGAATTGGAAAATGCTTGACCGCGGACACGCGTTTGGACGCGTGTACGTACGTCGTGGCGTGATTGCTTGCTTTTTAGCAATCTCATAATTCATTTTCCAATAAAACACATATTATATGCGTAGGATGCGTCGTACGATTCGTAAACGATACGAAATTCGGTCGATAGTAAAAATGTATCGATCGAGTAGGAAAAGTAGAAATCTTGAGCCACGTTGATCGACTCGAAAATAGAAAATAGAAAAATAGAACAGCGATAACGTCGTTATCGCGAGTATTATATTCGCAAATTTACCTTCCAATTTATGCCACCTTGTTCGATCACCGAACCTCGATGAACGAAATACAGGTAAGCGGGCCGTTTCTTTTTCTTTTTCTTTTCTTCTTTTAATTAAAATTATGCGCGAAGCGCGTATCAGACAACGGACAATAAAATAA
Organism: Bombus impatiens; assembly: GCF_000188095.3. Taxonomy (NCBI): domain Eukaryota; kingdom Metazoa; phylum Arthropoda; class Insecta; order Hymenoptera; family Apidae; genus Bombus; species Bombus impatiens. The sequence goes on from NT_176574.1 coordinate 956,630, forward strand.
CAAAACCTGGAAGAAGAGCGTTGTCGATCTTGGCTCTCGGAGAGACTACTCGTTTGCAGCTTGTCCGAAAGAAAAGACATTTGGGAAATGACAAAACCGGACGATCGATCGTTTCCATGCGGCAGCTGTCGCTCTCGTGAAATGGAACAACGTCCGCCAGGAGAAGCTACGCGATCGCTGTTCCTCGCCGTTTCCGACACGTGGGGGGCCTCTGCCGCGGCTTTGCAAGGTCGATCGTTGAATCCATAATCGGACGTCGGTTATCGTTCGCACATGCCCAGCAAAATCAACAACTGCGTTCGCCTCTTTTCTAATCTAACAGCAATAATTGCGTAGCGGAGAAAACTGCGTTAAAAATTATTGTTATTCGCAATTAAGTATCGTAGTTCATCGTCCAAGGCTATTTAAATTGTTATATCATAGATACAGTCGTAGTTATCCAGCAATACGGCCAAATAATGCCGAATCATTGCGATTGTCATTTTAAGTGGAGTTAAAAATATCTCGTTACACGACCCTGAACATAACGTGTAGTATCACTGTGTCAGATGTGCGCGTGTTCTTTCCCGAGTTCTTACAGCGTATTATTACTTCTCGTTTTTATTTTTTATTTGCATTTAATTGGCAGACGAACGACAGTGTACAAACAACTAGTTCTTAGTTCCGCCTTATCCGTTTCATTTTGTACCAGGAAAGAATCGTGAAATTTATACGATTATCTCTCGACAGCCAGATCACAGTTCCCACTTGCTTTTCGAACGAGTCGACCGAAAGAATATTTGATTTTGGCGCGTTCCTCGTGGCTGACGAATATAATTGAAAATTACGAATTGTCATTTACGGTAAAAATTCGTTCATCGCACGATCGATAAACGGTAAACAGGAGATAAAATTATATCTCTAGGACTCGTCCAAGTAAGAAATAATTTCTTCCACGTTTGCACGTACGTAAAGCTGATATCCTATTCTAATACTTTCGTTTTGGCGATGAACGCAATTTAAGAAAAAATTAGATCGCCCGTGGCTGAAATACCAACGACGCTTTAAGGCGCGTTTCGAGGAAAAAGAACGAGCGGAATGCTCGTTCTTCCGTCGCTTTAGTAAAATTTCAAATTGCGTTTAGACCAAACCAGCAACAACGTATAGCGAGAGCGAAAGCGTTTGCTCGTGTTCGGTGTAAACCAGCGATTTTTATCTCTTTATATCTCGCGATACGCGTAAGTTCATTACTAAAATTTTATTTGATGCATCAAAAAAATCCATTTGCTACGAGGCAGGATATTCACCGTGGACGGTTATAATTATCTTTCTTTTATTTCCAGTTGTTTCTTGGATTAATCGTGAGATTTTTTAGATTCATAAAGGAAAGTGAACAGATATTAAACTACGTAGATACGCTGCTTGTAACTCTTTTCGAATTATGGCTCCAAGAGTGTAACTTTTTTAATTTTTATTCTTTATTTATTTACTTATCTGTTTTTGTTATTTATTTGTGTACTTATTTTCTTATTTGTGTATCTACTAAGAATGCACTACTACGTAACGTGGAATTCCTTTCGCGAGAAAGTATCGTAATAAATCCATAAATATAAAAATATTCTACTATTACGTATCTTCTAAAGACCGGTTAATTTATCTGATTTTTGGTAGAAGTCGCTTCGTTTTAACTGTCGATAGTTTTAGCGTCAATAGCACAATTATCGTAGCTCTTCTATCTGGAACGATAAGTGCGCAGTTTAAATATTACTAACTGGAGAAGAACTGAAGCAAAGCAAAGAAAATAAATAAATGGAGATAGTAGTAGAATCGTAGGTTCGATGCACACCCCCGGCCTTGACTAAATTAAAGAAATCAAACAGAAATAGAAAGAGCCAGATATGTGAAAATTATAATCGTAAGAAAAATTTCGGACGTAAACGCGAGTTTCGAGACTCGGTTTATTAATATTTTGCCGATATTTCCGACATCGATACGTATATCCTGCGTGTCGCTATAATACACGCCTCCTAAGTATAACGAGTATAGTAAAATACTACGAACCGCACGAGCGATACTTTCGAACGAAATTTGACTCGCAGAATTCGATATGAGAATGCTCTACCTAATTAGAACGTTGCCGAGTTGTATAATAATCGCAAATTAAAATGTATAATATCGTGAAAGCTAACCGGAACGAAAAGGCTAGATCGTGTGCACAGGCTTGTACTTAAATCTTGACCCGAAAATTAAATCGATACGTTGGTTTAATAAGGGAAAGCGAATCGAGAGCGAGTAGTAAGTATCGTTCGGCTGTGTATCTATTCCTGTTAAGAGGGAAATTGATTAATCATGTACAACGTTTAACGACGATTAACGAGGTTTAAGCAAGTTGTGCCGCGTCGAGTAACTGAAATTTCATACGCTTAATTATGAAACGTCTATGAACCGTTGCCGCGTACTGAACTTTAGCCGGTAGATTTCATTTGCAGTTACGCCAGACACGTTGCTATGTTTCATTAGGAGATTGTTGGCCCGAGATATATTCATTCTTCGAAGACGTAAAACGTATGCTTCGTAAAACTTGGATGCTTGGAAATATTCTTGTGGCGGCAACTCGACGACGGAAATTTCCGACGGCTTCGCGACACAAGCATAATGTCGTCAAAGCGTAAGGCCGACATGCTTAATGTACCATCGATATCCCTACGATCTTTCCGCCGAATATTCGCAAGAATGCGTACGCGGCAACGGTGGCGGACGTCTAACGAACGCGTTGTAACGCGCATCGAATTGCCGACACATCTGCAATAGCAGCGGAGATACGTTGAACCGAATATATTGGAATATATATGTAAAACTGTATTTACATTGGATTTGACAGCGATCAGTGTTGATACAAAGTAAGTCGGTTGATGTGCGCTGTATGCACGGCAGCAAATGAGGAGTAATATGCGCACATGCACAATGAGTGCATAGTGGAGATATCGAGGGGCAACGAAAGAAAAGAATCTGTCCAGAGATTTGAGGTGAAATAGTAGTTCGTCGCGACAGTGTTGCTGCTGCTGCTGATGTAGAACGTCGCTATAAAGCTACTAACTACTGCTTTCTTCTCATTTATGTGCCATGGAAGAAAAATCGGAGACTACGGGCGCGGGGATTCGAACCCGGGTCCCGAACGTTCCTAACCTAAGGCGCTAACCACTGCGCTACCGTCGTCCGGTAGAAGTTAGCGTCCAGTGGCGGTATTTGTTGTCGAATGCCGCCACAGATTTCTTTTTAATATTTGGAAGTAGTTTACGATCAATTCTCGTGGAGAATTACAAGTAAATTATTCTGGCGTGGTACTATAACGCGAATAATAAATGATTATCGTATGTTTGGTTCTAGCTGAACCTAATGTTGTTCAAAGATTCATTCGGTTTTGAACAGCGAAGTGCGAAGGGTCGAGTCTAACAGCGAAGCAAACATAGTCGAAAAGAGAGGATTGTTGATTGTTGATTGTTGCTTGTTGACTGTCGATTGTTAAATAAATTATATTGTTGAACGTGGAGAGTATTTCTTGGGCACGTTACATCTAACACCATCTCCATTCTAGTTACGATACTTGGTGAAATTGCTTTTGTATCGTTCGCTCGCTTTAAAACCTCCCTTCGTTTCTGTACTGTAAGTTTCTTTTAATCGATTTTAACGTTACACTGGCGGGTATCCGAACGAAAGGATATTCTCCGATAAAACCGATTCGCATAATTCGCTTTAATAACAGGTTCGGATCGGCGCAATCGTATCCACGCCCGAATCGGTAAAATTTCACTTTTCCGCTGTTCGAAACTAAGCGAAATCGAATTCGTTTCGAGCAGTCGGGGTTAATCAATGAACGCCTAACGGTCGACAGTTTCCTCTGTAACGTATACTGGCTTGTAAAACGACAGGATATTCAGCTAAACTGCAACGACGACGAATAAACGGAAATGAAAACGAAATTCTTTGTATTAGGTTGTCTGGAAAGTTTCTTTCGTTTTAGAAGGAAACGATAGATGCGAAACATTTTTATATTATATTTTATTACACGCGTCGATGTACTGCGCGTAATGCAAAACGGATCATACGATGTAAATTGTAGAATAGAAAAAATAATGGATCAAAAGAATATAAAACAAAAAATGTTGTGCGTCTATTGTTTCTTCCTTGCGAAACGAAAGAAACTTTTCGGCCAACCTAATACGTTTCCGCGGTGGAGGAGGAGCCTTTCGTTTTTGTACGATGAAAGTGTGATAGTTCCACAGCGGAGACTTTCTCGGATCTTCCAGATTTAATTAATCGACGTCTGTTTCCCAATTTTCTATCTATACATTTACGCGTTGCAGTACACGTAGGTTGATCTAAAACGCAGATTCGTATTGTTTATATAATTATCAATAATCGCATAATGACAAAATCCGCAATCGCTTAGTTGCCGACCCAATAGAAGAACCGAACTCGCCGTGGAAATTTTTCCACCCGATGACCCTTACGTTCCTCGTACGCATCTTATTGCGACGCGAAGAAAGAAGCACGTTCATCGAAATGCGACCTTCGTTCGTGAAAAAGTTGGTGTTCAGCGAAACTATTCGTGAGTCATCGTGACGTTGAACAGGTCGACGAAGAAAGAAAGGGTTTCGCGTCTTTGTCAATGTAAAGCAGAAGAAACGCAACTCGAGAAGTTCGATTCGCTTTGAAGAATGGAATCGCGAGAACAGAGTCTTTTAAAAATCTAAATCGTGCGATCGAGGATTTTCTCCGTTCGAAAATTTCCTCGGATCATAGATATCGTAAATATATGCTTATAATTGTTTACGATTTTTAGATTGAGTCGCAAGATTTCTAGATTTTAAGATATATTTTATATGGATATGTATGTGCGTGTATGTATCTGTACATCTTGAAATCCTATAAATTCTATAAACTCAAAATAAGCTCAGGAAGTTATCACCGTAATTGTATCGTTACAAATGAATTTAATCGCTCTGCTGTCTTAACGTATAATTAGAAAGACAAAAAGATATTCGTACCGACTGCTAATCGCGAACTAAACGTTTACGGATTATCGTAAGAAGAACGACGATGTAGTCCCTAGCGAGGAAACTTCCTTACCAACGAAAACACCAACGAACGAACGAACAAACAAACAAATAAGAAAAAGATGATGGATTCTCGATTTTTAAGATAAAGAATCGTTTGGCAGAAACGTTGGATAGCGGAAGAGGATCGTCTAGAAAGATGGATCTTGGAACCTAACGGAAAGGATGGATCTCGGCGAAGAATCGAATCGGAATAGAACATCCTTGGAAAGAAGGAGAATGACGAGGAACCGGAGGACGCAGCGACGAACGGTGCTGTTCGATTCTCCGCTCACGAGTGACTTATTTTTAATCGAATCGCCGCTATGCCTTCGGAAAGAGAAAACGTGCTCCGTGGAAAATTAAATTCTATTGCTTCCTGTTGACTGACGAAGCACGAGGCGAGAGTTCGAATGCCATCGACCGAAATAGATCATCATTAAAACAGAAGCCAGTGCAGGTTTTCTCGTTCCTGTTGGTCGACCGCCACCCACGGCGACTCCCAACCAAAACTAACCGTCTTCTAGGTTTACGAACTGGTTTCGACCCAGCCACTCTCTCTCTCTCTCTCTCGTTCTCCCTTCCTTCGTCTTTTCACGTTCTATTTTTTCCTCTCCGCCCCCTTTCTCTATTCTCCCTTTTTCCTTTTCCCCCTTCGTTTCTCTTTGTGCTTCCTGTATTCTTCCTCTCTGCTCTCGACAGCACCGACAAAGTGCACACGTGACGCGCGAGAATTAAATCGAACGCGTTTACGAGAGCTCGTAAAATCCGAACCACGGGAAACCGAGCGACGAACGGTTTGTTCTGCTCCACGAACGAGAGGGAGAGCGCTGTTTCTCGAGAAATACATCGGCAAGTTCGGATTTCTCGTGGTCGGTTCGCCAGCCTCGATACTCCTACGAGAAGATGATCGAACGTAGAGGGATGTGCGCGAGCCAAGGGTCGCGAACGCTTCGTACCGATGGAAATTTTTCAGTGACTTTCGTCCGCAGATTCGTCGTTTACTTCGACGCTTTACGGTCGGCGTATTTTTCTGCTCGCATTGCCAATTACACGAAACATTAAATATTTACGGTTCGAGAAGGAATTTTTTTAACGTCCGACCGTAAACGAGTAAATTAGTTCGCTTACCTTCGATAGCTCTATTCGAGACGAAAACTTCTCGATATTTTTTCTGCGAGATACCGTAACGTTATAACGTTATAACGTCGGATAATCAAAAGTCGAGCAACGTAGGGCGCTACTTTATCGAAGAACGATCAACCGTGTAATCGATGATTCCGATCCGATTTCCTAAAAACGACAAGGTGTTACACGAAATGTTTCGCGCGACCAATTACGATATCGATCGAACGTATGTTACTGGAAGCGCGTCGCTGTCAGATAACAGATACTACGTCTTATATCCGGCATCCGGTCAGTCGCTGCTTCGTCACGTTTTTACTTATAATTGGTAGTAGGTAGCAGTCGCTGGAAGGTAACGAAACTGTAGCTGGATAAAGCGTAAGACGTCGAGGCTAGTATTACATCTTGGATTTCTGCATCTAGTTACAAGTTGCACGCGTTTATCGTGATCGCAGGCAAACCGGCTGCTCTCAAATGAGAATTAACCGCGATACGTTCGACGTGCGTTCGATTGATACGTTTCCAGTAATACGCGAGTCTTCGAACGATTGTTTTATATAGCGATAATTACACGCTTAACTATTACCTTCCTTATCGGTTCGCTATCGATAAATAACGAAGGAACGTGATTTATTTGAAAACGCGACGACGCGATGATGTCGGTATTACAAATTGCTTCATAGTGTTGAGGTAAATATCGATCTTTTAGAAGCAGTCCCTGTTTACGAGCGGAGAGTTACGATCAGTTACGTGTAGCGTAGCATTTTTACTTGGAAAATTGTTTAATCGAAATTCCGGGAATCGACTGTCGCTGTTGAAAGATCGTTTGGTTCCAACTTTAACCGTAAATTGACGAAACACGACGTTACGTCCGAGTGCCAGGGAACGAAACGAAGCATCGGATACGTAACTTACGACTTTCGAGTTCTACTTACATCCGTGTAAATTTTATAAAATATAGGATCGATGGTGTAACGTTATTGAGGGTTATTAATCAATTACGGTTTCTCTAAAACGAAGGCTCTGGCGCACGTAAATCCGATGCAACGATAAAAATCGTTGAATTATTCCATCGCTATTATCGAACAAAAGTATCGGCGGTGGTCGCGCAGATCGTTCGCGATCGATCAGAATCGAAGCGTTACGAGAGAGAGAGAGAGAGAGATCACGTATCTCGCATTATTCTCGTTAAATTAGTGCTTAAAATAGATTCAATACCACTTCGCAACGTATAATAGGCCGGATCTTTATGGAGACTAACGACGGACGATGTATGGTGACTTATCAAAGATAATCTGAACACGCGCACATCGCTGCGATAGAAGCCACAAAAGGGGGCAAAATTGCTACGCCGCAACAAAGAGATGATCTCTTATCAAAAAATGATTCTGCCTCGTTGTGCAACTCGTATCGTTCCTCCCGATATCAAACCCATTCCCATGAACGATTCTCTATTACGTTCAACGATCGCCGTCGCTTTTATTAAACGAACGTGCGTTCGCTACGATTTTCAACCTAGTAATTTCGTTAATTTTAATTACAAAATCGTGAAATCGATTATACGAGTAAACCAACGTGCTACAAAACAAAATTATCCGCGTTCTCGCGTCTATTACTTAATTTTACGGATCGTTAACGATTCGACTGTCCAACGATGATATCCTTGGATCGGTCGTTGGCGTAGGGACAGACGATAAGCATAATTAAAGTGTCAAACATCGACGGAGTCGTTACTTTTACGTAACGCGACATCTCGATGTAGAAATTCTTCGTTTCCTTCGCGTCAGCGTGTTAACGCATCTTATCTCTCTTGCTTATCGCTGATGATTTTCCAATGTGTAACGAATTACAATTCTTGCAACGCCAGGCGCTCCAATAATCGATAAAATTCGAAACGTTCGATATTTATAGAACGGAGGAAATTTTATTAACACGGCTGCACGAACGAAAAGTGGAAAGCGACGGTAGGACGAATGGAAGAGAGAATGGACAAAATTCTCGCAAATATCGATTCCTAAATAGGTTTGCTGGCGTCAGTCTGCAACTTGGCTGTGTTGCGCGTAAAAGAGATCGTTTAGGAAGGGCCTTTACCTTTTCCTTCAAAGATCGTTCTAACGCCCCTGATGTCAACGAGCATTCGAGCCGAAGAAACAGACTGAGGAGGAGGAGGAGGGGGAGGGGGAGGGGGAGCAGCAGCAGCAGGAAAAGAAGAAGAGGAAAAAGAAGAAATCGTTGCCCCTTTTTTTTCTACCGTTTGCTTGCTATCTTTTACGTTATGTAACCGTGAACACTGTCTCCTCCTTCGTGTCCTCGGTCACCACCTACGAGTCGCGCCTCTCAAAAGGTAGAAATGCAGCGTGCGCGCGCGCGCATACGAAACGACATCCAGCCATCGACTTAACGATTCTTCTTCTACTTCTTCTTATTGCCGGTGCAACAACACCGGTACACTGCCCCTCGAAAGTATAGCAGCGTGTAATATAAAGTTCGTCTTTCGTGTCGCGCAAGGGAAAAATTACGAATATGAAAATTATACAGGGCGGTTGGTAACCGGTGGTACAAGCGGAAAGAGGGTGATTCTACGCGAAAAAAGCAGTGGAAAATATAGAATAACATTTTTTCGTTCGAGGCTTTGTTTTCGAGAAAATCGACTTTGAATTTCCGCTCGGTACGCGCGCACTTTGTCCCGTCTCGTTATAACGGATCTCGCTGTAGATCGTTGTCTCGATGGGAAAATTAAAAAAAGAGATTTTTATCCTATATTTTCGACTTCTTCTTTCGCGTAGAATCATCCCCTTTTCGTTTGTACCACCAGTTACCAATCACCCTGTATTATTTCAGCAATGAAACTTACGTAGCGCGTTAAGTTACGCGTTTCCGCTTCTCCATTATTTTATCGTAAATTTGTCAATTCGTTCGTATCACGCGCGCCTTACGACGTAAAATACCAAATATAGTACAATTTATCGGAGACGTGTCGCGATAAAATACCATCGCAGAAAATTCCAAAGAATTAATTATGTCGTTAGATTTGTTCGGATCGGTCAATTTCTAATATACCGAAGACCGCTTGGAATGAGGAAAAAAAAAGACCGACTAATGAAAAATTATATATGTCGACGATCATGGCCTCTCGATTTGAACCTCGAACCTTGGTTGACCAAAAATAAGCTTTCTTTTCTATCCTCTCGTATCCGTAAGCACACGTATGGTGGTTGTATCAAGTAAAAATCTTAGCGGCGATGAAAAATGAAAAAGAGAGGTTTCGAGCGATGATGTCATAACACCGAAAGAACCGGCCTTGAATGGCCAATTTATTCGCTATATAGAATAATAGCCGGATCTGTAAATCTATCAAATTCTTCTCGTAACGTATCTACGAAAGTTATTCGAAAAGAAAAACCATGGAAGATCGTTTAGCTGAACTGGAGTTTGCAACGAACGGAGGTGCAAGTTTACCTGTACCGTATTAATCCTGATCTTTTAACGCGAGCCTCGGAGGAACGCGTACAATCGATATCCCTTCGATCCTTTCGAAACGAATCAACTTACGTATGCGTTGTCCATGAAATAAGCGTCGTACACTCGGTTTATTCCGACTGTAACATGTATCGGCAATGTTCGGATGGAAAATAGTAAAATCGATCGACCGTTTCGTAATTTCTAGACAATTCGATTAAACGAAATCGGTTTGCCTCTTAACCACGCGACTCGAAAATAACAGAATCGTTTTATCTCCGCGTTTCGTCCGTTTTAATTCGAACGTATCGTTCCCCGTGACTCTACACTCTACCCTAATAACTTCCTTTTTTCGTACGTAATCAACTGCAATTACCACTTACTATTTTGGAATAGCGCGCCGCTAATACGCGGCCGTGGGGACCAGGATGTTACGCGTATCGTCGAAACCAACTCCTCGTTTGTCAGCGCACTCGTACTTCGTGTTACAAAGTTTGCGTTTACGCGAATAAACCATTGTCATTTCGTTCCATCGGAATACTCCGAGGTGGAGACGATAGTTGCGGGTGATAGCGCTACTGCTGGTGTAGAGGCCGAGATACGTTCTTCCGCTGGTGTACACGTCGCTGTTGGAGTGTACTGCTGCTTTTCTTCTAATTTAGATGCGGTGGAAGGAAAAATCGGACGGCGGTCGCCGGGATTTGAAACCCGGGTCCCGAACGTGCGTAACCTAAGGTGCTGCCGTCGTCCGACAATGATTGCCGTCGAATGTCGCCACAACTCGATACAACTACACAGCAATAGAAATTACCATACGCACGTATGTTCGACGTTTCGTTGAAATATGTTAACAAATCTCGAGTACATACAGGCAACTGGGACGTGAGCGTAAGCGCGAAATTAAAGCAGTATCGAGTTATGATCGCGATAATTTTGCAAGACGAATGGAACATCGAAGTAGCGGTTTAATAAAACGATGTTCTTCGTCCTTGTGGAAATCACAATCTGGTCGAACGTCTTTCTAAAAGTAAAATACATATAGGTAGAGTACGTTTAGGAAATCCTATGAATCGCGTGGGACGAACAAGGAGCAACTGACGCGCGTAACGATCGGATATAGATCAGGAATAATCAAATATTCCGAATAAATTGAATAAATATTCTGCCAAAACGAGAGGTACCAATCGGTGCGTCGCGATGCGCGGATCCTCTCCGTTTCGGTTCTCCTGTCGTCGAAGGATTACTCGTTTGCAGGACAGAACGCTGTCCGACACCGTGAAACGACGTACAAATCGTCCTATCCTGGGCAAAAGAAAGCTATGTCAGTGCTGCCGTGTTATATCCAAAAAATGAATTCAAGAGAGAAAAATCATAAAATTCCATTTCCCATGGATTACGTGTATAAAAGGATGAAAAAAAGAAAAAAAAAAAAAAGAACGAACGAACGAAACGATTAATCTTTGGCTGGCGTTATTGGATCGTAATAAATGACCTATCGTAATACTTGGAGTGTGATCGCTTAATTTTAGAATTCCCCGTTACAATTTGTATTTCGTATTTTACGCGATAAAGCGATTATTCATCTGGCGATATACAAAATACAAATTGACAGGAACCACTCGTATTTATAATAAATACATACGCGGTAGATAACTTTAGCAGCTGCGATTAGACAGGTACTAGATAAATCTCGCGAATTCGTTCTCTTCCATTTGGATAACCGTTAAAAAATGATCCTGACTATAGTAGGATAGTATCGATCGAGAAACACGCAGCACGGCATATTCATTGGTAATTAAACGTTCTTCTCGATACTCTACCATACATCAATTATAATGTGTCAGCTGAAAGAGGGGAAAAAAAAAAGATAAACGAGATGGAAATTTTCTTTTTTATATCGACGAAGGTACGCGTCGAAAGTAGAAAAGTATTTCTTTTTTTCTTCGGTGCTAATAATTAAATCGAACGCGAGAAGCGAAGTAAAGTTAGAAAGAGAAGGAAAAGTTCGATTCGAGCAGTGTCATGCTTACGACGCAAAAACGAAAAAACGAAGAGAAAAAAGAAAGAAAGAAAGAAAACAATAGCATCCTCGTATTTCGATAAGTGCAGCAGAAAATATGTATTAGCAACAGGTGAATGTTAAACCGCCAAGAAATCGCATTTTTTCTGTTCCGATGAATCATCCTCGATGCTTTAAAATTTCGAAACGCTGGCCAGAACGTTGAATCGCTTTCTCGAAACTCCGTTGTTACCAGCATAGTAAGGTCGAAATTAATCCGGATGAATGAACGTTTTAGATGCAGGCTGACTTCTCGCGATAACCAGAATTTCGATTAGTTTCAAAATATTAATTTAATATATTCATTTCAAGAATGAACAGCACATCAAACAATGTCTACTTTAATTCTACGACGAATCCTCTTATAACGTTTGTACCTACTGTGTACAGGTTGGTTGGTAACCGGTGGTACAAGCGGAAAAGGGGGTGATTCTACGCGAAAAAACAAGTGGAAAATATAGAATAACAATTTTTCGTTCGAGGCTTTGTTTTCGAGAAAATCGACTTTGAATTTTCGCTCGGTACGCGTGCACTTTGTCGCGTCTCGTTATAACGGATCTCGCTGTAGATCGTTGTCTCGATGGAAAAATTAAAAAAAAAAAAATTTTTATTCTATATTTTCGCTTGTACCACCAGTTACCAACTACCCTGTACAATTAAATAGACAAGGACGTATCTCTGAGTTACTTGCGGTTTACCATACCGGCTCTTTGTGTATTTAAATCAACGCAAAGAAATCATTTTCCACGTAAGAACGTATATCGAAATTGCTTCTAGTTTATCGCATATTGATCGCGTTGAAATTCGTCGTGTATTCTGTCGGTGGAAAGAAAGCACGTAGAAACGAGAGTTTAACGCAACGTTAGTGGAAAAGCGATACGAGAGAGTCTGTAAACGGAATGGTAGCCATCGATGGGATTCCAATGGAGAATGGAGAAGGAGAAGAAAAGTGGAGAGAAAAAAATACAAGAGTACCTCTAGCGAGCCGGCAAAGGCGAAGAAAAGTTTCCTCGATGTATCGAGGCGAAGCAACGAACCACTGATATTTCTTGCGTCGATATATCTTTCCACGAATAATCGATCCAAGCTCGGAAACGAACGTTCCGCGGAAACTCGCGGTCGCGTGTGTTTAGTTTCACGCGCGAAACAATTTTATATCGTACAATATCGTTCGATATTCCAGGAACGAAATAAAAACAATTGTTTGATAACAAATTTCATCTTTTAAATACGATCAAAAAGTTTACGTACGTCGTAATAGTTAAGCTTGCATCGTATAGTTGAAAGTAAATACGTAGCTTTCGTCGAATATTAAATTTACCAATTTACGATAATTATACGGGACGATAATTTTACGTTTACGCGAACGTTGCAACATCTCGCTCTCTTTTTATTAAACGAATAAAATTCTCCTTCGAACAAAGGGTCGAATTTCGTGTTTAAAAATGTCTACGTTTAAAACGAAGCGGAATTCAAATACGCGGCTGTCTGTCCCTGCGAGTCGTTGTTCGTCGGAAACATTTTTCACGTGACTTTTGTCCCAAGCGTGTGATAAATTAACGATAATATCGTTCCTCCTCGCGCGGAATACGTCACTTTTCTTACAAAATTAATAGCAAGAGTGGAAAACTTTTTAGATTAACGATTGGTCGACGATAGCATTACCAGCGGCGTTTCCACCACCATGAAATACGTACATACGTTGAAACGATATATGGTCGATTCGAGTCTAAGTGTACAAGAAACCGCGAAAGAGATTAAAAGAAAGAAGGAACAATGCTCGGGATCGATGTACAGGAACGAGTGGCGTTTATTAGCGAATTATCCGCTCGTTGTCCTTATCTCGTTCCACGTTCGCTCTCTCTAATTGTCACGACGCGCTTTAAGTATCGTTTGGCATCGATGGAACAAACCAAAGCGTTTTCATCCGCGTTATCAGATCCGCGAATTATTACGCACCCCCGGAAAATTGAAAAATCGCGCGATATCATAAAAAATGCGTACAATCTACAAAGATATGTAAAAAGCAGGGTTCCGTTGCTTTAATTGTGTTCTATAAAAATACGAATAAAAATCCGCTCTGCTTCGTTACATATCAAAACGTTCTTCTTCTTTTTTACGTGCTCGCAATTTCGGATAATCGTTACTTTCAAAAATACAAAAAATTGGCTAAACACGACGCGAGTGCCGGAGTGTCGTTATCTTTGCCGCGCAAAAGGTTCTCATGGAACGACTCTCGCATTGTAAAACTATCGAGCCATACCGCCTTTTTAATCCCGTGGTTATTTCACAGGCAACTTCCAAACCGCTTGGTTGCGCAAGATGAATTCCCCGATCTTGAAATAATAAATCTAAAGAAAGCTACTCGTGGCAGACGTACGTTCTAACGTTACGGATACTTCTGCGGATAAATATCGCGGTCGAACGGCCAACCCACGACGAAGGTAAAACTTCCAGTACATTCTTCGCATTCTGACGATAATTCAAACAACGACGATAAGATCGTTGAAAATATAGAACGCCTTGACTTCGATGCGAATCATTGGCGAAACCGAATTTCCCGAGTAACATCGACCCGCAAAAACCGAGTAATATTTTAAACGACGTTAATTACGCTACACGCTATTTAATCAGCCACGATCGAACATCGTGGAACAAGAAGCAGAAACCACGGTATACTCGATTCGTTGCAAGCTGAATTTGTTCGAAACTCGAAACGTTTCGTCTAAATCGTCTGGGTTTCGGATCGTTGTACGCTGGCGAGGTTCTGCGTAAAAGGCTTCGATATTCGAGAAGCTCTCGTACTTGGGTTGTTTTCGCGCGTCGTTCTTTCGCGTTTCCTTAGAAAAAGACGGCGGCATCGAAAGACGAACGTCCACAGAGCGGCACGTTCGCTGCAGAGACGAGTGTGTCGCATCGCGTTACGACGGTTAACAGGAGGACAGAACTATAATGGAATCGAACGACGCCGCGTCTATAGTTTCTGCGCATACACATCTTCCCACCTCCGCCACCTCCAAAGGCAGCTCCGACTGGTAATACGTACGGCCATAATGCGCCTACGCGGAGTACAGTCCTGCGGCAAAACGCGGACTCGCCGATGGAAAATGTTTTCCACATAGTTTCCTCGGTGAAACTGGGTCGTACATATAGACGTATATGGTCTCGCGTACACGCGTCTAACCGGCTGCATTCACGATATTCCTGGCTATTTATTTATCGCGGCCATATCTGCCCTTGCGAACTTCACGGGCAAATGCCGGTGGTGGCACCTGTGCGACAACGTGGTTAAATAAAAGATGCATGCTGCCGGTGGTCATTTTCTTGGTCGACGCTGTTCATCGTACTTATAAATCGTCCTTATTACCGCCGCCTAACTTTAGGCAAATCGCTCCCCTCGCGAGCGAGTACTATACCTCCTATCGTACACACGCATCGTACGCATACAGTTGCCGCAAAAACGTAGTTGTACGTTATCACGAGCATTTCAACTGGGCGTTCTCTTTTTTTTTTTACCTTTCCTTTTTTCTTCTCTTTTTCCTCTCTTTTTTCTTTTCTGCGCATATATATGCAGATTCGTATCTTCACGAGGATGACGAAAGAAACGGAAGTTAGACATAATGTACCATATATTTTGGATATTTTACAACGGGAACCTTGAATTTCTCGAAAAACGCGTAAAAGCACCGTCTATTTATCGGTTTCGTCTCATTCACAGGAAATCAAATTTTCGTAAACGCAGGAAGATGCTATTAAAAGATAC
Organism: Bombus impatiens; assembly: GCF_000188095.3. Taxonomy (NCBI): domain Eukaryota; kingdom Metazoa; phylum Arthropoda; class Insecta; order Hymenoptera; family Apidae; genus Bombus; species Bombus impatiens. The sequence continues at coordinate 972,111 of NT_176574.1, forward strand.
GAGACGCAGTATACTTGGTTCTGATTAATATTAAATAAATGCTGTAATAAATAGAACGGTGCGTGGCAATAGTTTCCATAATCGCTGTACGTGTACGTTGGCGAAGAAAACTCGCGCGATCAACGTTACAAACCCGCGTTTCCAAGCGACTACGAGTCGACCATAGAAATTGTTCCGATTGAGGAATACGTACGGCGCAAGGAGGATCTTCCGAGACGAACATACGGGAGAACACGGTATAATCGTAATAACGCGGAGATGGAAGAGAGCTCTCAGCTCCGCTGGATTACCGTATAGCGTGGAGCAAGCTGCCGCTGGAAAAATCAAGCGCGCACCGTCTATTTTTGTTTCATCAACCTGGCGGTGGAAAATTCACGCAATCTCGAGTACCGGTACTTGACTTCGAGCGCTCCTCCAACAGCGTGCATACAAAACCGGAATCCCGGTCTGCCGGAGTAACGAGTAAGAGAAAGAGAGAGAGAGAGAGGGAGAGAAGGAGAGAGAACGAGAGAGTGAGAGAGAGAGAGAGGAGAGAGGGGGAGTATAGTAGAAGAGGAGGCTGCCCGCGATATATTTCGATACGTAAATAAATACAAGGTCAACCGGCAAACGTTTCTGGGATATAAAGGGCTTGGAAACTGCTGTGCATAATTGGCGTTGAATAAGTATTGGCCGGATATTAGCAGGCGGGGCAGCGAACCAGCCGGCGGTGTCCTGGACAAAAGTTTACCGGGGAAGGAACGAAGCGCGTGCGAGCGCTGCAGGGTTCACGCTCGGCAACGTCGCCATATATCGATCCAGCTGTCGCTGTAGGGAACAAGACTGGGGCACGGGCTCGATATCCACGAAATTTAACTCTTTCGTTACCGTTTCAAAGCCCAAAGACGTTTCTACGTTCCGGGGTTGCGCAGCTCGACTTATCGACCGATCGAGGCGAACGATTCTCGCCGGTGAAAAAAACAGTCTCGCGCTTCCGTCGTGCACCTTTGTTTCTTACGTAACACGATGGTCGTGGTGGCTTTCGATAAAAGATTTTTCCGAAAGCGCAGGATCTTAGCGGGCGTGCGCAGCGAACGGAAAGAAGAATTTGTGGAGCGCCGCGAGTAAATCGCGAGCGACGATTGCCGCATTTTTGAACGTGCTCGCGACGGTAGCAGCGAGCTGCGGATGATATCGCGTGCGCGTTACACTCGAGGAATAACAACGAGTCGCCGGTCTATCGAACGGGGTTTCGAAACGCGCGCAGGAAAGCCCACCGTCGACGCGTATCGTCTGGAAATTCCCGTGCCACATGCATAAAATATCGGGCCGTTTTCGGTTCTGGTTAGGTTTTCCCCGGTTGGTACGGAGAGAAGCAGGCGTGCGTCGTCGGCGTCGCGCATCCGGCCGCCTTCATTCCGAATTTAGCGTCCCAGAAAACGAGCCGGGACTATGTAGTTTTGCCCCGTTAATTCTTAAACTGGAAATTGAACGCGATATCCGCGTTCTATTTCGACGGATGTAGAGGGTGGAGAGGAGAACGGTCTGGAAAAGAGATTCGCGACCCCGACCACCCACCACCACCGCCGCGCTACTACCCGCTATCGTCCGACTCCGACACCAACCCTCGACGAGGGTCGGACCCAACCCAACCCGAGAATTCGAAGAAGAGTGACGAGCCAGCCAGGCTGGGTGCTTGGCGCACGCGGCATTCCCTTTACCCTCCAGCCCCTTTTCTCTCCCGCTTCCTTCATCCCTCGTCCCTATCAACATCCCCCTAACTCCTTCCTCGTACTCCCCACTCGCCCGTTATCTCGCTTTCCTGCTCTTCCACCGGCAAAGCTGCTCCTACTCCCCTACTTCGCTTTGATCCGTCTCCAACCTCTCCCACCCTTTCTCTCTCTCTCTCTCTCTCTGTCTGTCTTTCACCCCCACCTTGCCTGCCCCCTTTTCCCCTTTCTTTGTAATCTCTCCACCGTCTCTCACCCCGATCTCTCTTCACCCCTTTATTACCACTCCCCGTGTGCCAACAGCAGCACCCAGCACTAGCAACGACGACGACGACGACGACGACGACGACGACGAAGGCAGCGGCACGGCACTCTTCCTTTCTCGAGCTCCTAACAAGCATGAGTTCCAGGAATTAGCGTACCGGCGAAATTACGAGGGGAAGCATTTTCTGGAAATGCCGCGAAGTAGTACGCGAGTAGGTTAAGCAGACAAAGATCTGGCAACGACGGTATAATCGCGCAGCTCGCGCCTTTCTTTACCGCGGCAAAGTATTTTCCTCGCTGGTCGAGGACCGGGGAATCGCGAATACAACAACGATGTCTGGAACGCGCGTAATGCTCATCGGTGAACAGTTCGCTGATCGCGTTGGCGAATGACGACGCTCGTTTCGGATGTTTGCAAGTCTCCTATATGAAATCTATGGCTCGTGGATATTGCGAAAGTATACGCGAAGGACGTTTTCGACTACGGTAGAATTTCGTTTAGCCGAATTTGTCGGCGCACGATTACGCGATTGGAGTATCGTATTTTGTTCGTTTTCCAATGTTTCTCGTTCAACGGCGCAACTAACGCTAGAAAGAATCTCAAGACAGGACCTGTGCAATTTTTATCGCGAATGTCCAAGAATTTAATACTCTTCGTTCGCGTAGACAAGAGCTTGCCGTTTGGACGAGCGAATTCAAGCTGCAAAGGTTCGATTAAACGGATGCAATTAACGTTTTGTTCCATTCAACGGAATTCTATCATATTTTGTACTGCGCTTTAAGCAAATGCGAGAATAATTAAATATATATATATAATAAATAAACGTCCACTTTCGACACGACAAAAATATTCGATACGCGATGCCATCGTATTTTAATGAGCGTTTGCAAACAGTACACAAACAAGCGAGAAACAAACAGTTCGCGTCCATCGGCGAGAACGCACCTTTGCGGAACGAAAATATCGCGCGTTTATTTTTCGATATTTACGACGAAACGTATCTGGGCCGCGACACGGCAATACGAAAAGGTAGACGAGTCGGATATCTCGTTCATAGACAGAGAAGGCGTCGATAAATTCGATATTTGCCAATTTTGCATCCGTGAATGAGAAACGTTTCGGGTCGAGTAAACAAGCAGAGAGAATGGGAAGAAAAATCGAAAGTAGATTCGACATCGTTCGACGAAGAACGTCGTTCTGCCGCGATCTTGTTCTCTTCTAACTTTTTTTACTTCTCGTCCAAAAGTTCAGCGTTCGCATCGCCTTGATCTAATTGTAAATCGACGTTCGACCGAAAGAACACGATGATTCCTGAGAATACAGAACGGAGAATTCGACGAGTTACGAGAACAAGGCGAATTCGATATGCACGGTAAAGAGAATATTTGAGAGTTAAGGTTTAGAATTTCGCGGATCGTCGAGCCTCGCGATAGAGACAGAGACGTAAAGTTATTGTTTCGTATGGAAGAGAGAGAGACGACCGAGGCAAAAAATTTCATTTGCTTCTTTCTACGGCTATTTACGAGGTTCTTGGGTTACGATGCTGGCGTGTAGTAGAGTGGCTGTAACGTATTATAAAAACATTTTCGAGTCTCGTCGGCGCTCCAACGAGACGAAACTTATCGCGATTCTATTGGTGAAATTTGAAACGGGTCTGGAAATGCATACAGCAGTTACAACGTGTTTATTGGAGGCACACGCTTGACAAAGATCCTCGAAATATTCGAACGGTCAATTATTTACTGTATCGATAAGCCGAGCGCATGTATCGCGAGGTCATTTTCAGTTTTACATTATTTATATTTCCTAATTATACGTTTTGAGGTGGTATAGTTAGGTCGCGATAGTGCTGCTGCTTTCTTCTCAGTTAGGAATCGTGGAGAAAAATCGGACTACGAATGCCGAGATTTGAACCTGGTCTGGAACGTTCGTAACCAACGGCGCTAACCACTGCTCTGCCGTCGTCCGGTCGTAGCGTTGCTGTCGAGCGTCGCTACAATTTAAAGGCGCTGTCCCTACTATTCACGTTGTATACTGACTTTGTACTAAATGTACTCTTCTATGCGCATTTTCGGATTGATTTCAAATTCCACTGTTGTAATTACGATAATTGCGTTTCGTTACAGCGCTAGGGAAATTTCGAAAAATTTGACACAACGCGCGTCTCTAATATATTCGTAGAAACTTGTCGTGGTAATCGTTCGAATACTTTCGTTAGCCACTGTATGCAAATTCGAGGCATTTTTAAAACCGTGATTCGTCGTAATTGCTCGTTTGTGCAGACAGCAAAGAAATCGTAACCGCAAGAAACTGTTTATCGCTGCGGTGTATCGTCATCTGCGATGTATTTTTATGAATACGTTAATCGTCGATCGCACGCCAACCAAGAAAATTGATATTTGTTTCTGTTTCGAAGGCGACTTTCCTGCTCTTTATGTAACTCGTCTAACAGCGACTACGCGGTATCTAGTCAGGAAACGTGGCTTGGCCAACAGGCAAACTGCTTATCCACGGAGCAAGGCAAAAGAATAAAAACGTATCGTTATTGTTATCCGACAGAGATACGCGGCCGAGGCACGGCTCATTTACGTTGATACGTATCAGAGAAATTACGTAATCATGGTGAAAAAATTTAACGCGCGTTGATCCCTTTTATTCCATTCATATCGCAGTTTGTTATTCGTCAATAAATACCGCTTGTTTTTCTATCGTTCGTTTTACTTTGTGCGTTACGTAATTGTACGATTATGTAATTATCGATATTAATTACCTTCGAACATTAATAGAGGTATAATATAAATATTACAAATATTCCGCTTAATTGCCAAATTTTCACGTTGGAAACGAAGAAACACGTCGAGTCAGATATCCGCCGATGTGATCAATTTTCAAGGCAGCGTCGTTATTCCCCAATTACTGATTAATTTTTCATTAACTGCGTGTAATACGGTACGTAGCATAGAGTATAAATATACAGACTGAAATAGCAAGTATATTTATCGTTCACGGGTATCCTGGAAAGGATATTTTTGTAAATACGATAAGGGAATACTTTTCGTTAATTCGGAAACAAACAAGAATCGGCGAGAGTCAACCTTAAGACCTGATTCGTACTCTCGAGAGATTCTTCGATCTGTTCGTTCGATTAAGTAGGTGAGATCGGTCGATGGTATCGTAACGTCGTTGCGAGAAAATCTCAGGCTAATCCGACGGAATGTATCGAAGAATGTAACGCGTTTTATACGAACGGTTGTTTCAGGATCGTGATACGATGGATTAATTTATCGCAAACGGCTCAACGCGTGGTGTAATTTATCGCAAAAACCTTTTTATCTCTTTTTATCGAAATAAATCTTTTACACGGATCGATTTATTGAAATTTCCACAGATTCTACACTGCCTATACGATTGGCAAAAACTAAAAGTTTGCAATTAAAGGATATTATATTTTGCTGGAAGAACGTAATTTTCGGGGCCCCTGTGTGCCTGTATTTTCCAAACGCTGTTTCACTTGCCTCAACGCCTCGAGATATCGCATTTTCTTACTATATTGCTCTATCAGCTTTCGCTTCTCGCGAAATGTCGACGTAGAGAAATGACGATCGATCGTAAAATATTTCCTCTCTTTCGTGTTTAATCTGAAAAAGTACAGTTGCGTGGCCTACCAGCCTCCGGGAGCAGCGGCGAAGCCTAAAGCCCCATCCACACGGGCGTACACGCGCGTCAGAGATTCCCAATATACGTGCACACCGATAGAAACGTACGCGTGACGATTCTCGCGATAGCCATTTAGCTCATCCTGGAAACGAGAAGTTTTCGTACGAAGGCGACGTCGAAACATTAAAACGTTCAAATATATGGCGACATCTTCGCTGCTACGGCGACTCGCGATACGCGCGTACTTCCGCCTGTGTGAAAACGGGGCCTAAGCTTGGCTTAGGAGCTGCGAAAGGACATACTTTAAAATCGTGAACGAGATTTTGAATGCGGGTCGTGTGGGAGAGCCGCGACCGGCGTATGACCAAGAGAGAAATGAGTCACAGCAACGCGACCGATCGACCGGGTACCAGGTACCGCGAACCACGGCACGTTCGTTACTTTTATCGCGGAGGCATCGCAGCAATTTTCCTAGCGCGCCATTCCCGTGCTCCGTGGTGGCGTCGAGCGAGCAAAAATTAGCCGTAATGCGGACGTACCGCCAGCCATTCGTCCAAGAAACGCGCGCTGGCCTGTCTCCGATGAAAACTCTGCTCGACGATTTCAACGATAAAACTTATATAGCCTAGCGAAACGGACGAGCCTCGTCCGGTTGAATTCATAGCTATTTATGCAGATACGTTGCTGCTTGGAAAATCACCGACGGCCTGGCGAATAAATTGCTAGATATCGTTGCGAGGTTGAACTTTATATGCTCGCAGGACCCACTGTCTTTTGTTATTCTTGTGACAAATGGCCGGATTTTCTTCGCCATGAAATTATAATTCCAGTCGCATTACGTACAGCGAGTTTCCACCGTTGTTGTTCGTCGATCGATATACAGTGAAAGTCAAAAGCGAGTGTACTGGTTGTAGCCGCGAAATCTATTCAAAAGCCGCTACGCACTACAGCCAGTGGCGGGCAACAGAAAGTTTACGAAATAGGAAGTACGCGAAGACGCTATAATTATATTATAAGGTAAACTTTCATTTAACAGCAACAACGAACAAATATAACGTATACCATTGAACAGACGAATGTTACGAACAAGATGAAAAACTTTCGGAACGAAAGTCAGTCAAATTTATAACTTTGTCCGCCACTGTGTGTTACGCGTATCGAGAATAGATTTTGAAAGATACAAATAGATTTTTATACGTTTAGAGAAAATTGAAAATCGCGCAAAATGCAGATAACATGCAAACATGCGTAAACTATTATCGGCAACGTGTATTCGATGGATGAAACGAACTTCAGACTTTATTTCTTTAATTACGAATTTACTCGAACAATCGCCTTTTAGATATAAAAACACGTAGAAACGTAAATTAATAGTAAAAGTAACTTATTTTTGTTAGATATTGTACTCGCTTTTCACTGTGCTATATTATGCGTAATGGCGGCAATTTATGAAATATCTTGGAAATTGATCTTTCACGAAAATAACGTACGTGTAATACGATCGATAGGTTTTTCATTTCATTTTTCCCCCAACTATTCGTCGCACATGTGTTTCCTGTCTTTTGCCGTGCACGTGTATGACTGATCGTTACCACTGACACGACATATCGAACGTGTAATAGCTTACAGCACGAGGCGCGAATCGTCAGCTCGATTCAAAATTTGTTTGCATAGCTGACGCAACGCGAAACACCTTCTGGTCGTTTAATGACTCACGGTTAAGTACCTGCATTTACTGTTAGAATTTAATCTTGGGATTAAGATTAATAATCTGTGGAAAACACTATGTTTGTGTTTGAAATAATATAACGTGATATTTATTAAACAATTGTTACAAAAATTATAAATGTGCGTTCCGGAATGTAGACAGTTGGCTAGTTATTCACAGACTAACTGGCTTAGTGACCTATGGCCCTTGAAAAGGTTTAGAGCCCCACTCTCTATGCAGTAATGAGTGTGACCTGTGTGGGTGTCTGTGTGGCGTCACATGTGGCACAGAACCTTCTAGTAGCTTCTCGACGTGCCCATCTACAATGTTCCATCCATATCCTCACGTTTCTTCCGGCGTTTTTTGAAAAAGCATGCACGTGCTAACTGCCGTGGTGCATCTCACGAACGCACGCTAGTGGGGATGGCGCTAGGCAACGAACGAAAGAATCCGCACGATCAATCACCTTATCTGCGTGCGATTGATATCGTTGTATTCCAACATTTACCAATGATAATTAACCACATCTCGATGTTGCGAAGATATCTTTGCACGGTAAAAAAGACAGTCTCTAACAAGGCGTCGCGCGCTATGAATCATCGACGACTCACCAAACTCATCAGAACACGTTACATGTCGGTACTTTTGCGATACGTTTGCTCGTAAATGCAAAGGCTAAAAAATTATCGTGGAAAAGAAAACGCGTAAAGACTGAGAAATTATCGAACTCCGTTAAATCGATAAGAGCAATCTCATTTCTTCTTCTTTTTTTTTTTTTTTTTTTTTTTTGTTTTATTATCGTGGAAAAGAAAACGCGTAAAGACTGAGAAATTATCGAACTCCGTTAAATCGATAAGAGCAATCTCATTTCTTCTTCTTTTTTTTTTTTTTTTTTTTTTGAGGATATTAGATCGACGCGTTCTACGTATGTACATATATTAAGAGAAAATATACATATTGCGATCGAAGGAAATATAACGTTTCAAAATATGCTTTATCATTGGTCAAACCGATTATCCATGGTCATCACCCGAATGTTGCGAGATAAAGCGTTCACAGGTCGTTTGCCGTAGACCGCGCAACTCGTAGAGAATCCACCAAAATTGCCACAAGTACGAACTAACAATATTACCAATCATAGGACGTTCTACGATGAAAAAGTATGTTTTTGGGAAAAAATATACTCGTCGAAACACGAACGACTTTGCCACTATTTTATTCGAAGGAATTAACAAACGTCTGTTATTGTCGCGGCAACGTTATCCGAACTCCGTTTATCGAAACGAAATTCTATTTAATGCCACAGATTAACCGAACTTTTATCGAATTCACCGATTGAAATCACTTAGCCGTACGTGAGTTCTTATTATGTAAACATAAAGAAATGATAGCTAAATAGGCTAAAATTAGTGAGCTACGCGTGATTATCTCGAACGTACAGAGTGGACGATACGCGATTGACTGATCTTCACTGTCAGTAACTTTGAAACGAAATAAATTTTTAATATAAGTCGCGTTCATGGAATATAATATCAGAAGCTGTACAGAGCAGAGGCCTTTGAATCGCATTTTTCAATCACATTTTCACACGAATTTCGCGCCACCCTCTCGCGAACCTTCTCGGTATATTCGAATTCGATTCGACGATTCGAGCGCCAGCAAATCTTGGCGTATCTTTTATTCTCGATATTAAAAAATCCCGAAGTAATAAAACAATTTTCTTTAAACAGTTTTTAACTCTGCGTGATTACTGTAAAGCGGAAGGAAAGACGACGCGTTCCAGAATTCCTACGGAGTTTCCACAAGGATCAGTTGCGCATATTCCTTATAAACCATGCTGCGTAGCGGCACACGAGTTACAAGATTCATACATTCAAATTATATCGTTGTTTTGCCTCGGAGTATCAAGATCGTTAGGGTACACGTAATGTAAGAATAAATAAACTTCGAGCAAAACAATGTCGCCACAATGTGCAACAGTGGAACAAAGACGAATTTGAATTTTCCCACTCTCCTCCGACCAGTATAAATAAGCGGACGCTATCGCAAAGAAACGAGTTACAGTCAGTCGTCGATCAGTTATCGACCAGTTATCAACGAATTATCAGCGATCTAATTAACGAGTCATCGGCGATTCTATTTTTCGACTTATACACTGTTTTAACGAATCGGTTGGTACGACCGTCTTTGCCAACATTATCCGTATACTAATTTATCATTTTAAATAAATTCAACGGTTTCAACAAGGAGCAATCTCGTCCATTAAACCTCACCGACCAACCATCCTCTACACATAAACCTCTGCAGCTGTATAAACTGTTCGTCCCTCCGACAAGTTCAAAGACAAATGGAGTTGCAGCGTAATACGCGCTACTCATTGGACCTTAGTCCTTCTGGGTAGGAATTTGCCAACCGAGACGATTTTCCGTACCTTTGGACATCGAGATGATTCGACGAGGCAACAAATGGGTCGTGGAACGTTATCAACGCGGGATCGTTATTCCCGGCCGGTTGTTTAAGGGGGTTGTGTAACGAGTAAGTAGTCGGCAATTGCAGGTATCCGCGTAAACGTATCCGCGCCAGGGAAAGGTAAATAAATGTCAAGCTCCCATTACGTAATCCATAGAAAATGCCGTTTCATGCGTTCCTCGTGACCGGGCACAGGCTGAGGGATCCGTGCGATCGCACGATCGGGGACAATCGTCGAATGCGAAAGAAAATGGTACGCGAATGGCTAAGTCGACTCGACGGACTAAGAAGCGAGAGCGTGTTCCTCTTGTTCGCGACACAGTTTATGTAACTTTGGCCGTGCGTTATTTCATAAGTGGCAATTGATTTAATTTGGAAGGAGCGCGCCACCCGTAACCAACACCTATTCAGACCTCTTTCAAAATGTAAACGAGATATCGTGGCTGCGTACCTCTTCTGAGAATTCTTGCCACGACAATGGCTGACGAAAGTATTCCGACACTTTGCTGCTAGAACGCTTTCCGTATCGAGTGCGTTGTTTCTAATATTTCGGATTTTCATCGACGCTGTGCCAAATATTAGTTTGTCTTTCTTTCGCAAACTTTTCGCTTTTTACGACAGCGCACCTTCGTACGAACGTGAAACCAAGTGTGTGAAACGTCGCGGGGTTTATCTCGGCAGAACAAGATGGATCGTACGTAATTCGAGAAAATAATATAAAAGAAAAAACGTGCGTCTATTGTTTGCTCGCATTCGAAGATGGTATCTCACTGGGGGAGCCATCCACATGTTACTTACCAATTAAGTTAGAAAAATTTACCAAATGTCCAGCTGGACAAATTGTAAAGTATAAATTAAATAATAATAAAAAAAAAAAATGATTTGCTCGTAAAACGAAAGAAACTTATCGGACACAAGCTAATAGATCCCTTGCTTTTACAAACGCGATCGAGCAAACGGAATTCTAAGTAGAAATATAAATTTCCATTTATTCGCTGAATAGTTGCTGCAACGTAGTTTGGATTGTCTGTACGCGTCTTTGCATATTCTTGCGGTTTTCAAGTTTCTATCGATGCGTACAAGTCCGCAGTTTAGAAACGCGGCTGTCGCGATTGTATTAGTCGAAGATATGAATCTGTACGTAGAAGTTACGAGACGTTTATCGTAAACGTAAGAAGGAAATTTAGTAAAAGGATAACATACAGCACGAGTTCTTCGGAATGTGATAAGTATCGAAGATGGTCCCTGAATATCGAGGGTTATCGATGATCCGATAGTCGATCGTATGAATACCTCGGTGATTTCTAGCCATTATACAGGAATATACAAAAAAAAATTTTTTTTTTAATTTTTCCATCGAGACAACGATCTACAGCGAGATCCGTTATAACGAGACGCGACAAAGTGCAGGCGTACCGAGCGAAAATTCAAAGTCGATTTTCTCGAAAACAAAGTCTCGAACGAAAAATTGTTATTCTATATTTTCCACTTGTTTTTTCGCGTAGAATCACCCCTTTTCCCGCTTGTACCACCAGTTACCAACCACTTTGTATATTCGTATTAAATAATTCGTTTCCATCTTTACCAACAGAGGAAATAGCAAAATATAGCGACAGATATAGCAAAAGAGTCAACAAACACCGAAACCCTATTCACTGGACTACTTGATACGATGGACCAGATTCGCAGGCTGAAGAGGCACTAGCCGCTATACCTAAAAGCTAGATTCAATTAGTTATCTAAATTAAGTAATATTTACTTATTCATAATATTTGCTTATAAATTATGCTTATCTATAATAAGTATCAACTTATTATAAATAATCAGCCGTGTCACTGCGCCACGCCAGAAAAATTGCTGAAAATTCTCAACGCGAGAATTGATTGTAATTTTAATAAATAAATAAAAAAAGGAACAAAAATCTTTACCGATATGACCGCGATAGTCAAATTTCGTAGTAAGAACGAGGAAATTTAAAAGTGTTTCGTATGACACGCATACATAATACATTGGTGCACAATTTCTATTATACAATGGGGCAAATATTTTCGCGAAAAATGGTACGTTATGCAGGATATCTCGCAATGTCTAGCAAGGAAAAACCTCGATCATGCGAGCATCTACCGTGAAATTTGTTTGCTGTTTGAACGATATATTTATACGTTTCCTTCGTTGCTTTCGTATGAAATCATACAGAATGTGCCGGGTCGGCTAGCGCGTTTAAACGAAAGTTGTTGCACCTACGATAACGAGCTCTATTAAAAATTTACAAGATAATTGACTTCGGTAACAGCGGAAAATAGTAAAAACCTACTAAAGAAGCTTATCGTCCACGCTTACTTGCTACATTCCGTTACCACTTCTTACTACAAATACGTTTTGAAATTGACGAGCATATTAGATTACTCTATCGAGGTTCACTCACGGCAATTACAAATTTTCTTATTTCTCCTACGTTTTAGGATTTAGTATATTTTTACGCTCTGCGCTACATCCCGCGTGCGTCGTTCTCTTCACGGACAATTTTCAAAGATCGAATTATCTGCCGCAACGAGAATTCACGCGCATTTTCCTGTTCTCGGGTTCTTCCGCCAAATCCGTTCGATTTCGTTACTTTGGGGCGTGGAACGAGGAAAGGAGAAAAGAGCACGGATCGCTGAAGAGTTGTAAATCTTCAAATTCCCGCGCGATTTCCAACTGTACAACCCGAGAAGAACATTCGGAGCCTGTGGTGCATATCGCCGACGAAAATGTCAGAGCCGTGGAATGTGCACGCGAGGAGGAAATGCCGTGGTTCGACCGCTAATAACGAGAGAGCGGCGAGGAGTGGCGTGTCTTCTCCGTCTTTTCCTTTCCAAACGGATGGCCTTCGAAGATAAAACTCTCTCGCCGAGAAAATAGAATTCTCTTGGACGACGCGAGTCATGGAAACCAAGCCTGCCGTCGTATCGCGTTAGAAACCGTTTCCGTGACTAGTTCCTCCTAGCGAGGTGATCCACGACCTGTGAAAACCAAGGCTGCTTTACATTCCGCGGCCGAGTGAGTTATGGTCGGCGGACGGGGTGCCGTGGCACGTCGACCGGAAAGAAAACACGATCTCTCGTTACGCGTCGCTAAGGAATAAGAATAAAAATCGAACGAAGAGCGGAGAATGACGAGGAAAGGCGGGGAACGGAAGCGCGAGACCGAGCAGGATGATCGTGAAGCGCGACTAAGCGACAAAGAACACGACGAAGACGGACGATGCGGTAGGTGGGAATCGATCGGACGATGTTTTGCTGGTGGAAAGAGGGGAAAAGAAACGGAAAGAGCGAGGAGGAAAAACGTGGCACACGGGCGAAAAGGGAATGGAAGAGGAAACGGTGAAAAAGAAACGAAATCGTCGAGCGTTTCGCGAGGTTCAGCCGGACAACCGACCGGTAGTCGGGTCTGTAATAACCGGTGATAACCGACCAGTTCTGTGATCATCTACCTGTTCGATTCGTCGCTGTCTGCCGAGAAGCGCTTTTACATTCGCGAAAACGCTCGAGTTTAAGGAAACGATTTCGAAACGAGCGTGTTTCTTTTTTTTTTTCTTTTTTCTGACCGTCGTCGTTTCACCGAGATGCCCGCTGTTCCTCGTTTCCCAGAAAGTCGTTCGAAACGGATTTACACCGCTGTTTACGTCTTTTAACGAAAGCAAGGCGCGGCGGAAACCGCGTTTCGCCATCGGTCCCAATGGACCAAACGTTAGTTGCTTCTTGCCATTACGAGGACTTTAGGAATCGCAGGTCGCACAAGCGGACTGTTTCGCGCGCTTCTATAGGAAACTTGAAAATGCAAAATGGCAGAGGACGTACGTGAAACGTGAAAGAGTATGTAAAATGTACGAAATACCGTGCTGTTTCGTAATACTTGGTGTTGTTTGATCCTATTTTTAATTCTGTGTATTCTCAGAAGAAAAAAAAAAAGAAAGGAGAAATTATTATTACGTTTTAGAGCAGATACCCAACAAATGGAGATCGATTTGTTCCGTAGAAGGTTTTATTTTGTTTCTACGTGGTAATTTGCTTGGGATGGAATTCTTTTTAGGCGAACGACATTTCAGTCACGCTACACGATCACGTGACTTGGACTTCACAGTAACGTGTCGAGGTTCGAGATTATAAAACATCTTTTGTATTCTATTAATAGCGATGTTTGTTTCGTGTGGGGAAAAATAAAAATAAATTGAAATTTAAATAACGGAAACGTACGCAATCGATGACTCGAGGCTGTTTCGTCGTGTGACAATACCGACGAGCATACATTTATGCAAACGATTAAAACTATTAAAAGTGCGAAGATAAACGAGCATCTCGTACGTAAGCGAAGATACAAAGTTCCCCAATGTTTCGTAATGAAATTACAACGTCGCCGAAGTTTAAGATTCTTTCTTGCCGGTGAATTTTTTAACGGGTCCAATTCGACCTAATATTCGACCTAACGTTCGCTTACTCAATGTTCGAGATCAGACTATTAAACTTGGTAAATAGATAAACTCTTCTAAATGTACGTAGCTTCGCAAGATAAATTTTATTTAATATCTGTAACGGTAACGTAACGACGAGCAAAGAGTTCGTGGAAATAACGAATAAAAATGATTTATTTGCAACTTGCAACAACGTAACAACGAGCAAAGAGTTCGTGGAAATAATCGATAAAAATGGTTTATTTGCAAGTTCGTTAAAATCGACGTCAACACCTTCGAAGTAGTCGCCCTCTTTAAACACGTGTACAAACTCGATCGGTCGATGCTTCCAGCATAGAAAAACAATGTTGCAGTTCCTCGTTTCGAAAGCTGCTCTTTAGCGTCCTCGTCGCTCCTTCCTGCGTCGTCTTTATATCCCGAAAACGACGCGGTCGCGTAATATTTTCGAGATTGGGTGATATCAACGACTACGATACTAAACTGTGCAAGAAAGAGACGAACAGCGAGCAAAACGTAGACGTGCGTGGCGTCTCGTTGTGTTGGAGAATCCACTTGTGACATCGGCTAACGACAAGGACGTACTAAAACTGTCGCTGCATACGAACCACGAGTCGTACGATCGTGAAACTCGAACCAATGATAGATAAGGCTATCGCTTACGCGTCTCGATCGGAGAAATAGCGACAGCGTTGCCGATGCGAGAGAGAAAAATTGCTTCCACGAACTTGTTGGCCGCGTGGTATATTCTAAAGAGTTAAAAGTGTAAAGACGAACAAGAACAGGATGGTCGTCGATCGCCAAAGCAGCCGGAGAAGGAATTTCGTTAGACGTAAGGAAACTCGGGGAACGAAATCGATGGAAAAACGCAAAGGCTTGGCGAAGAAGAAGAAGCGTGCGCCGAGGAAAAGAGAGCGCGTTTAGCATGCGAGCGACGTAGTAATTGGCACGTCTTGCCGAGACACCAAATGCTCTTTCGAGGTTAGAAGTGCAATGCACTGTTGCGTTCACTGTGCGCTGCTGCACCAGCAGAATGTTTATACCGATGTAACGGTGTCCAAGGAAATGTCTATGAATAGGTAGAGCGTATTTTTAATGCGCGTCGGGATGCCGTATCATCGAAACAGCGCGACACGCTTCTCGCTTCGAAGCGTCGCGACGTCGTAGTCTAACGCCTTCGTTTAACGTTCTGTGTTCGTATAGCTGGCACACATCGAAGGCACGCGGTATATGGTCGGTCATCGGTGATCCGTGTTATTCGACTTTTTACGATGATCAAGACGAGATTAATTTCATGGACTGAGGAATTTTCAACGACGCGGATGATATATTGAGATGACATTGGGGGAGAAATAAAGTAAATACGACGTAATATTTTGCAGAAATTAAACGTAATTGATTAATTCATTTGTTATTGTTACGATATAATTAAGGAAACGAAATAGGTGTCGCAAAGACTCGTCATTTTCGTAAGGTTGGCAACCGGAAGTCATTCAAGGCCGAAATGCAAGAATTAAACAAATGTAATCGAGGAAACGAATTATATCGTAGCGTGTTTCGATCTGTCGTGGCAAAATATACAGGGTGGTTGGTAACCGGTGGTACAAGCGAAAAGGGGCTGATTCTACGCGAAAAAAGAAGTCGAAAATATAGAATAAACATTTTTTTTTCATTTTTCCATCGAGACAACGATCTACAGCGAGATCCGCTATAACGAGACGCGACAAAGTGCACGCGTACCGAGCGAAAATTCAAAGTCGATTTTCTCGAAAACAAATTTTTTTCCTATATTTTCGATTTGTTTTCTTGCGTAGAATCACCCCCTTTCCGCTTGTACCACCGGTTACCAACCACCCTGTATAAAATTCGCGTGACAATCAACGTGTTCGATGTTCTCTTATTTAATTACGTCGTAATATCGATATTACGTAATATTATTACTGCTATGATATTATTATAGTATGCAAGTATCGGCCTCGTTAAATCGCAGATTTCTCCTTTGATTTGAAAACTTTGATTCGAGGAAAATCACCGGCAAATATGGATGTTATTGTTTCCTATTGTTTGCTGTGGTTTCCTGTATTTATGAAAATCACGACAGTCGCGTCGATTGTTCTCATCGAGTTGAAACTCGTCAAATAGCACGATGCTTCCGCCATCAATGGATCCAAGTTGCAGCGACGAAATCGTTCGCGTATCGAACAGCCACAAAGGAAAAGTCAACTTTCTCTTTTGCATACAAACTTCAAACACCTTCTTTGTTTCGTTAGTTTGTCGAATTGTTCGCTTATAAATACGCTTAGAAACGCGTTTCGAATTCGAAATTTCCCAGCTTTCCAATTTTTACGGCTACTTTCTGTTTGCGATCCTCGACGAGACACCAGAACCTTCCGTACGCGTTGAAAACTCGAGGACCGAAGATCTTTTGCATCCTCACGGTAGATACAGATTGTCGGAGGGTCCCGCAAAAGCGTAAAATCTCGTTTCGTTGCGTTATACACGTGGTAGGTGGTCCAGATGGAAAACAGCCCGACTGACCATTTCTTTCGTCTTCAAAGATGAGAAATAATGGAAAATCCGTTTCGTCGGAACGCCAGGAAATGTCCCGAGACTAACGAGACGAAAAGCGGATCTACCTCTTGGAAAAAAAATTTTTTTTTTATTTGGCAGAATTTTACGATCGATTCTCATTGAGAATTATAAGTAAATTATTTTGGCGTGGTTCTATGTCACGTTTAATAAGTGTTTATCGTTTGTTTGATTCTAGTCGAATCTGATGCTTAAATCTAAGGCGTAATATCTCTTTAGCCTGCGGATCTGATCTGTCGTGTCTAGTAATCGGGTAACTAGTGGGTTTTGGTGGTTGTTAACTCTTACGTTATATCTATCTCTTCTTCTCAACGCGAGAATTGATTGTAATTTTAATAAATAAATAAATAAAAAAAAAATATCTATCTCTTTAAAATGTCTTGAAATTTCTCGACAAGCTGTTTCTTAAAATTGCACCACCTTCTATCGCCGTATCCACACACTGCGAAACGAAGATGGTACAAAAATTGTAGCGTAAAAAGGATCAGATACCTAATAATATTTTGTTACGGATCGTTCGTCTCTTTCTGCCGTATTTATTCCATTCTCATCTAATAGAGAAAATGTTATTTTCTGCGGCAAAATTCCAATTTAAGCATAGTGCATAGTTACGTAGATAAAATGGTCAGGTAATCTACGACACACAGTCGATTATAGGAAAAAATTCCTTCTGTATCTAATTTCGACTAGGTCACGAAATCTACTTTAACGTGTAACGATCTATCCCAAAACATCCTCTCGGCTAATCCCTGTTTTTAACCGGCTCGACCAATTAAATTCAAAAACCTGTCGTTTCGCCGAGCTCGTGAAGCCATTCGCGGCTTTTCTCCTATGACCCCTATGACGCGTTGAAACACGTGACGACGCGTGCACCGACACCCACGTTTTACGAAATCTGCTTCAATATCCAATTACTTTGCAGCTCCGATATCGTTATCGTCGATAAAAAATCGTTTATAAAAAAAGAGAATAAAAAATTGAAGACTAAGAAGAAACTTGCAAAAGGATGATCGTTGATGGAGAGGAACGGTCCTTCCAATTGCGCGACGATCGAAAGTGCTAAAAACGAACGACTCTGTTTTCTTTGTTTATTTGTCGGATAAAGCTGTCCCAAGGATTGAAAAACAAAATACAACGACGACAGTCTACTCGTCTGAACTATATTCGGTATCGATGACGCCCACTACGCGTTGAAACCTGCCACCCGTTCGGAACTTGCTCGTCGACTAAAACGCAGATTCTGATCCCTGTGCATCGACGCGAGAGTTGCTTCCGATGCCGAATCACCGACGCCCAACTACGGAAACTCCGAATCGTATCGCGAGACCCGAGTGCGACGAACGCGTCGAAACGCGCGTTGCGACGCGTCACATCTTCCACCGATCTCGACGTGGTGTAAATTACACGGAGACGAAAGCAAGGGAAGAAAAGAGAAAGAAGCGCGTGGACAGAGGAAGAGGAAAGCGGGAAGGAACGCGCGGTTAAATCAACGTTCGCGTTCGTAAATCGTGCGAGTTCGGTATCGAGCGGCAGCATCGCGTAACTAAGGGCTCGTTTCGTGGATTCGAGCCAGTTTCATTCACTTGGCGCGATGTTCGTTGGCCGATTGCGTAACGCTGCTTCTCCTCCGCCTTCTCTTCTTTCTTCCGCGCCACCCAACACCAATACCGCAACAGCAACGTAGGTTTTGCGGGCGCCGCCGTCGTAGCCCGCGTGTACATGTAAATCGAGCCTCGCTTGTCTCTCGTTTCGCTCCGGGCTCAAGATTAAGGACACAGTTGTGCAAGACGAGAGCTATCCAGATAAGCGAATATCGAGCGATCCAGTCCGCGCGAGCACGTTACAAGCGGATACGACACGGCTTGACCCAGGGATCCACGAAGTCACGTTTCTTTCGTGCGACAGCCAAATCGAGGAACGAACGATTTTCCGTCTTAGTTGTCAGTTTTATTAGCTGCATGCACGAATGTCAGTGGGAAAGTGGAGGTAAGAATTTTTAAGAAATCGTGATATTTGTAAGCGGCCGCGAGGCGATCGCTTATGAAAAAGTAAGCAGATCTCGCGTGGAAGAACGTTTGTTCGTAAAACGCTTCGTTGTTGGGAAAATCGAGTTTGAAAATTTATCAGGTATATTTGACAACGCGGCTGCTTTTGAATCGGACAGCGATAAATAATCGATAGGAGATTAAAAACGTAGAGTAAAATTTGTTTACGAGTAGAATGAACGCTTCTGCTATCTATACTCTGATGTTGTATCGATAATATCTTACGATAAGACCGAAGAACTCGTTTTCGAATAAAACGAAAAACAACGATGTTTAGGAGAGTAGTCAAACTCGCGGCGAATTTTTTTTACGCGTATTCCGGTCACGGTAACTATTTACATTTCCATTTCAGCCGATGATGGAGCAAAAGAAAAGATAGTTTGTTCGTAAGAAGAAGTACGATTAGCATCGTTCTCTCGTACGTTCAAAGTTTAATAAATTTAGTCCTCCGCCGAGATTACGTAAACCGTCGAGATAATTCCATATTATCGGCGGTTTAATAGAGTGTACACCATACCAGCCAGCTTCTAAAATAACGCTTATCACCTACTTTTTTGTTAGGTCAGTTCTGGGAAAATTACAATCGCGTGAGCCGCTCTAACACGTTTCACCCGCGGCCCATGCCACCTACAGGAAGTAAACTTTTTTTTCTCTCCCGTACGCTATATTAGGATAAAGCGATCGAATAAAAAAAAAATCGCACGGCATTGAAAAATCGCAATACGCATTGAAAAATCAGAATGCACCGCCTTAAGGTTGTGATGATATCGTTATGTGCTATTGCACGTGACTCGTTACACCGACGATGTTTACGCGTTTATGACAGAGAACTAAATGCAAAAGATAAAGAGCGTAAGTACACGATGACGCGTATAGTACGCAAGGCTGCATAAAATGGAATAAAATTAAGAAGATAGCATAAAATGGAATAAATTTAAGAAAATAGCATAAAATACAATAAAACCTGATGTAGCGCAACATAGAAACTACGACAATATTTTTCCTTATTACGTTATATATTGAACTCAGGAATTTGTTTTTTAAAATAGAACCGATGATTTTTACAAAATTGTCGCTTCGTTCGTTTCGACGAATCAAGATAGAGCCTCTGACCGCTAGCGGTTCAACGCCATACGTACTGGCAGCTCAGGCGCAGATTCACCCTGGCGTCGGCTCTGTTTCGGTTCAGATTCCCCGATACTATTCGTTTCGTTCATCGCGAACGGTAAGTTTTTCAAATTGCTGTAAAATTGTAGGAGCTTATAAAGCAATTCGGCAAGGTACCTTAGTACTAAATAACAAATTACCTCTCAAATAATGAAAAAGTTTGTCGGCGACGAAAAAGGGCCGATTAGTAGGCTATCGGTCGGTAAGCGTCGGCGACAAAGAACTGATTAATCGACTATCGGTCGGTAAAGTTCGAGTATCGTACAACAGGTAACGTTTGCCGAGCGTTGCTTAGATTTTCGCCGTGTCACTTCCATATCGTGAAACAGGCCTTGAAGCATAAGAATTCGTTATCTCTCGTCTTCGTAAACACGAAAACATTGCCAGAAACCGACAGTTCTTGATCGCTGATAAACGAGTCCGCCTATTGGATGTACGAGACACGAGGTAGCGTCTGGTTTGCTAAAATACGTATCTTGGTATCGCAAGACCGTCGTTTCGTCGTTAATCTGGCCGCACGGTCGCGATACATTTCGCGTTGTTGCGTTGGAAAAATCGGCGGAATAATCTGCCGGCCTGTCGTCGCGACTCCCGCGTCGCTTGTATATTCTCCGCGTTTAACAGCAACATTAACCGGTAAAGTGTTAATTTACGGCCGTTAAACCGGCAACTTTGAGGAACGTTAATGAGCAACGCTCGTGTACGCGATTATCCGGAGCGATGATAAAAGTGCGATGATAATCGTAATTAACAGCCGCAACGGTACTCGCTGATAGCTTCATGATGAAATTCACGCATGACTACGCGCCAACACCTTCCAACATCGTACTATCTCGAGTATTAGAAACCAGCGGTTAGTTTTCCCAACTAACCAGATTCGCGATCTTCGAACGACACGAGAATTCTCGAAACACGCGATGCCCCGCTACGTAATCGTCTTTTAATTATCTTTTCGAATGGAGGCAGGGCCGGCGTGATCTTTCGCCGGGCCAGGTTCGACAATTTTGCGGGGCCCGAATACACATTCAAATTCTACACTTAAATTTTACAACGAGGAATTATTTATCTACAAATGCTGTTACATATTATATACTATTTATAAGCAGTTTTTGAAACGAATCCAAGTAATTTTTTTTTCGCATCCATAGTTCGCTTTCAAGCGGCAAAAGATTCAACGAAAGTACAAAATCTGTAATGATGCGTAACTTTTGCAAAAAACTATTGACGTAGTTTAATTTCTCTAAAAAGTACATTTCTCAGAGAGTGCCTGGATTTTTTCATCTAAAATGATTTCCAGAATATGACCACTTTACGGAGTTACGCTGAACTTTCATGATTTTTCTCACTCCTTTAAACCGAATCGTCGCCACTAAAAAAAATATCTTGCATCTCTTAATGGTATTATCATTCTGTAAAAAGTTAATCAAAAATCGGTGTTTTTTTAACTGGGTAATTTTCGTAGACCGCGGGGCCCCTCAAAACGCTGGGCCAGATTCCGGTAAACGCGTTGAAGCTGCCTTGCGCCGGCCCTGAATCGGAGCGACGATCGTCCGACGTAAATGGTTCGTCGTTTTCGATTAAATATACGTAGCCTTTTGGTGTGGTGCAGGATTTTAATAATTACTTCTTAAAAAACTTATTCTTTATTTACATTTATTTTATTAATTTAAACGATATTTCGTGAACGTGCAGCGGTATTTTCTAACGGATAAGCGCGCACTCTACGTGAGAAACTAAGAATTTCCCTACTAAGAATTCAGACACGGGAAAAGGGTACTTTCTGCTTCGAGATGTAGAGAATCGGTTAGGACAAGGCTATAGACCTAGCGAATTGTCCTGCACAGGTGTAAATCTCTGGTAATCACTTTTTCTCATTCAAGAGTAAATATATTTCTATAGATACATAATTCATCAGGTACAAAGGAAAGCACCTACCTACTAAATAGACTCCGTACGACTAATCCCTGTAATCTTTTTTGAGCAAATTTGTCCCATTGAAGTATATTGCTTTAGTGGACAGAAGCAATAAATTTCCAAGGTCATCGCTGCGAGGACACCTAACCGCAGAAGGAGGATCTTTCGAAAATTCCAAATATAAATATTTATTTACCTGCGACAGAAACGTGCCGTTTAAAGAAGAGAAAGGATTAGTCAGGTTAGTTGAATTTAAATCGTTTGAATTGAAGCCATTTGAAAGTACTTTACTAATATGAAGCCGTTATTTTACTTCGCTTCGAGTATCCTTTCAAGCAACTACGCTCGTCCTCGTTAGTCGAGTCACTTGGCTTCGAGTCGCTCGCAATTGAAATAATTTCAAACCACTTTATCAATGTGAACCTGTTACCTTACTTCGCTTGAAATATCCCTTCGAGTATCGAGCGAAGCCGAGGAGATTCTCCCGATCGTTTCCTTCGCTCGGGACCACGAGAAGAGCGATTTAAGTCGCTCAGATAACGCAGCCTTCTTATTTCGTTCCTGCCGATATGGTTTTCCTAAACTGGGTTAACCTTTCCGCAACTTCTCGTTCGAAGGGAATCGCCAAACTTCTTCGGCCATTCCGAGATGATGTTTTACACCTTTCTTTGTCTCTTATCGCTAACTACTAACTCTTTCCACAGACTCTCAGCTGTAATTCTTTCTGGTGACGGTTTTCCTCCCTCGAATACAGCGCCTCTTTGTAATTTCGTCGAAACAACTCAACCTAACCCCAACCTAACCTCAACTTCGTTACGCACGCGAAACGTTTAATTTGGTAATGTTTAGAGCCCAAATAGATTTCGTATAGACGTTGATTGTGTTGGAAGAGAAGACTGTCGATTCTCGTCGACCAGAAGCATCGATCGATGAAAAAGCGATACTCCGCGAGGTTTCGTCGGGGACGAACGTTCTAAAACAAATCGTCGATCGTTGCTTTCCTTCTTCTTAGGCCATTTGCTTCTTCGTTGGGCGTGTCATCCATGGACACTCGTCGTGGATTGAGAGAAACGCATGCATGTAACGCGCACTATGCGAAAAGCTGGAAATTATTCAAACAGTACTCTATGATTACCGTTGCCGTTATAACGCTAAAGGCATGGAACGTTTAGCAAGTATGATCGCTTGTTTCGACAAATTAATATTTATAATTAAAATTAATATTACTCGTACAGAGAGAATCACACAAATAAGCGTAAGCTTCAACGAAATTCATCCAAAGATGACAACGCAATTCTCTTTAATTTTCAATTTATTAAATTCGACCATCGATTTCTCGTCCATACGATATCTACGTACCGATTCATGGTTACGAACGCGATCCTATGCCTCCATATCGCGGAATATAATCGCTAAATTTCAATTTAATCGTCGGTTAATTTACGTAGATCCTTGAGATTCCTATATTCGCTCGATCGTTGTATTCATCTTCCGAGGAAGAATCCACTGGCGTCGTATCAAAGCTGCTTCGTGTGGACTCGCGATCTCGCCACACACGGCATTTCCAACGTAGAAAAATCAAAGCGATTCGACGATTCGATCGAGTTAACGAATATTGCTTTGACGAAGGCGTCATCTAGATACCCGCGGATACGACGAAACGACTCGTTTACCGCAAAACCCGCGGGTATATAGATTTACCAGAACGAACGTGGCTACAGAAGATACGCTTACATATCGCAGCAACGAAGTCGATACACGGATGTGTAAACGATAACGAGAATGGCCTTGTATGTGCTTACGCCGGACGATTAAGTCCGAGGACTCGTTACACGAATACGAACACGATAACGACGGTCCGGCCTTGTCGCATATGCCTGGTCATGTAGGGGCAAAAAATCCGTATCTTGGGTCAACAAAAGAATCCAATGAACTTTGAAGCGACAGAATCGCAAGCACGTGAGATAATGTCGTTCAATTGGCTATGAAAGAATTTCGCGCGAATCGCGTGTTCTCATTTTTTTTTCTTTTTTTTTTTTTTTAAATTCTCATTTTCCAGTGTTAACGTCTTTTGGGTGTTAGGCTTTGTCGATAGTTAAATGACATATTTGTGATCGTACGAGTTGCGATCGTGTTATCAATTATTTTTTCGAGCCTGTTCGAGGAGAAGGGAAATGGAGAAAAGACTGGAAACGATACCTGTTCTGTGGAAATTAGTTTTCGTTTGACGCAAAATGTTCGATCGTTTAAAAAGTCGATAGATGTGTACGACTATGATCGATGATACGATGTAAGATCGTTTCTTTCGTACGTTGCTTGAAATTCATCGAGTCGTCCAATTGTAAATTCCAATTTTGTACAGAAATTAAAACGACGATCTAGACTACTGTGAAAATGTCTTAAAATTGAGGATTCGAAACTATCGGGTGCTGTGGGCAAACGTGCTTGTAACTCGGCAGAAAATTGCAACGTTTCGTCGAAGAAACGCGCCAATTTGCTATATAATTCGATCCTTCCACGGTAATTTTTGATAAAGAAATATCTTTGCTATAATAAAACAGAATTTTATAGCGAAAGAAACAATGGCTTGTTTGTCTGTATTAGACAATAGGTTTTATTACAAAGCAGAAAACGTAGAACGACTAATGAATTTACAAGGAAAACCAGCAAAGATCTACATGAATATACATGAACAATATGCGCAATAATACGCACGAATAATATGCGTGGAAAATAAATATACGTAAAGAATACGCGTGAAAAATACAACGTAGTGGTCACGATCGTATAACTTCATGTCGATGAAAGATTCCCTGACATCCTCCTTGAACCAATTGAAGCGTTTCAGTCAGCTCTGATAAGCTTGATAAACGCATATTAACGCGATCAAAACTATTAATACAAAAACAACTATTTTAACGCAAATAGCTTAACGCATCGTAAAACCGTTCGAATTGACCCGCCATACTCCGTTGCGTCATCTTTCGATCTAATCGTAAGATCGATCGTAAGAGAGATTTTTCACCTGTTAACCACAGAGTAGTTTAAGTTTCGAAAATTCGCTACGACATGCGCAGGTAAAATCAAGCAACGACTACCGTATCACGTCGTCCGCACGATAAATGCTCCTATTATAAATTTTACGAAAAAAGTAAAGCGAAACGAAAAGGAATATCATTTTTACTTGATAAAAAATTAACGACGTATCGTTATTAAAATTGCGAAAAAATGACAAAGTACACGAAGCATTGGATAAAATAATAGCATAAACGATATATCAAAGAGAATGATCAAATAATCAATCGTTTATTTTTTTCATTTCTTTTCTTTTTTTTTTATAAAATACATAATGGTTTTACTGGGAGTATAAAGGAAATACGCGGTTGAATGTCATTTATATCGAGTTGTAATAAAATTTGGAGTTTCTATAATAAATGATAATTTTTTATTTTACGCGACACGACTGTACACGTCAACCGCATCGAAATAAAGTTTCGGACTGACGTGTATACACGTCGAACGCAGTTAACTGTTAAATATATATAGAGCTATATATATTTTCAAATTTTACAGTGTCATTGCTTGAAATTCTTCGCAAACTTTGTTCCAGAAGGGCCTGCAAGATTTTAGCTGACCCAAACATTTATCCAAAGTTTTATTTTACGATATAGAATATTCCTTGATACAGCTGATATAAAATAACAATTCCTAATATAGTAGTAATTCCTCATATACAAAGGTTTATGGTATCGACGTAAAAGAATAAACGACCTCCCTTATTTACAGCTATTTACTTAACCTTTAGGGACCGTGATTTCCTTAAATAAAACACTAAAAATACTTTTGAAATCGCGCTAATGGCAAACAACGCGAATAATGGTCAATTTTTATGCTCGATTAGTCAGTCCGTACGATCTACCAACGATTTCACCGTAAATTCTATTCTCTTCCTAAATTCTTCTGTCAAAGATACTGGCAATCTCAAAATGTCTCGTTGCGTTTATAAGAATCATAGGTTCAGAGGGAATCCCAGGTAGACTTAAACATTTAGCAGCACTTACATCGACTACAAAAAATATTTGCGCATATTCTTATTTTCAATCAACTGTCCTTTTAGTATCAACGTTCTGCAGTCATATGAGAAAGCCAAATAATACGAAATTTAATACACCTGAAGCTAACTAACCATTGTGTAAACGCGGTATAACAAACACAACGACATATGCAAATAGATTTTGTAGCAACTGTAAGAACAGATATTCGGCGAACTCGATTTCCTATTAATATCTAAGAAATATCGACAAATGCCACGAAACCGAGTGGAAACGTTACGCAGAAGTCGGGCAAGCGGATCGTGGAAGACGCGAGGCGAGAACAGGGAGCGCGCTGCACGGCGAGCTAAAGCAAACCGCGCGTGTTATATAAGCGTAAACGCGGCGTTGCTAACTAAAAATCATTACAGAAACCCACGTCATTCCTAGAATCAGCAATTTCGCGGCGTTACATCGCGCGTTCGGGTCGCGATGCCTCGACGCGTTGCGTTGAATCGCGTCGCGTTGGAACGCCTACTCGCGTCCGCGCCGCACAGCGCCAATGCGCTAATTTCGAACGCGTCGTAACCGCACAACGAAGATGAACTTTGAAGCGAAAACAAAAATGGTTGACGCAATCGCTTTATGCTTCGCGATCGTGACATCGCGCTGTATTCGATTATTCACCATGGCTACGTAAAGTCGGTTCTGTGTGCGCGACATCCACTTGGAAATGCTCGATTCTCTGCTTAAAGTCTCGTTTGTTAATCGGAATTTAAGAAACTGCTTCTCCGTGATCTGCGAACGAATCTTTTCGCCAGCTACGATTTTAGATCGATGACGTCATATTC
The DNA here is from genome assembly GCF_000188095.3 of Bombus impatiens. Lineage (NCBI taxonomy): Eukaryota > Metazoa > Arthropoda > Insecta > Hymenoptera > Apidae > Bombus > Bombus impatiens. The sequence continues at coordinate 998,963 of NT_176574.1, forward strand.
GTAATATAGATAAATTACATATTTGTGGCTCCTCGGGCTTCGCTCGCGTTCTTGTCAGCGCTTTGGTCAGATCTGGCTGGAAGAAGCGGGCCGAAGTTTTCACAAAACGTTGCGACTCGGAACTGTTGCTTCGATCTGAGAACTAAATGACGATAACTGTCGCGAGGAGAACCTTTGGTTCCAATGTAGAATAATACAGTAGAGTAAATAATTGAACGTTAGATAATTCTATAGATTTACAATAGTCACAATGGTCACAATGATTCACAATATCATAATGGCCACAATAGTCGAAGATACAAATAAAAGTTTGTACATTGCCTTGAACTTTTCCACGTCTTCCATCTTGACCTTTCTAGCGCCAGTTTCCTGTTTTGATCGTCGATAGTGTTGCCATTAAAGAACATTAACGCAGAAACTTCTAAATCGCAAAACATCGGAGTCTCTATAAAGAAGGAAAATAACTATCCTGTGTCTTTTCCCTTATGATTTTCGAATCGACATGCCGATAAAATATTCAGTTAGACAGATAATCGTTGATCGATATCCAGCTGGAAATGCTTCTGAAAATGGACAAATGTTGATTAACGCAGGTGTGAAACCGGCATAATGGATAGTCTGCGTGACACAAACGCACGAGAAAGAGAGACGAGGAAAGAGGTGTCGTCGGTTGTTCGCTCTTTCGCCCCACGCCTCGCGGTCGATGATGAAGTAGTGCGTGTATAAAGGTATGCACGTATATACGTGCATGTGTGCGTAATAATGCGCAGCAGCATAGATGCTGTTGACCTTGCGTTAAAAGCGCTGTCGAATCCGTGTTCACCGATCTCCCAGTCCCCGTCGCGTTTGCGTGAGCGCCAAAATTCTTCGCCGAAGATATAAACAGTTAGAGCGCGTCAGACAATGTCTGAATGTAAAAGGAACAGTGGATTCGAACGTTAACGTCTCTTAATAATAGAACCAACTGTAGCTAACGGTCGACATCGATCGATTAAAGTCGTAAATTCGTTCGATCGATGAACTATTTCACGCGCGAAATTATGTATCTGTGTAAATACGATTAATTCTCGCATTCTGGCTGTCGCGTCCCGCGATCCGCACGATCCGTAGCGCCAAAGTAAAATTGATAATTTCTTCAAATCAAGGTAATTTAAAACGTTTGTTTGAAACCATGTTTACAGTATTCGAAGCGAAAGGCGGTTAAAGCCGCTAAAAGCTATATCTTGCAAAAACTTATCCAACCATGTTTTTATATTTACCTAATTATGATTCTATAACGATATTAAGACAACTTAAATTATAAACAAAGTCGACAGTTGAACAAACGTTGGGCATCTTCTCAAACATTTTCAAAAGAAAGACCCCACCTTTTTTTAATCTCCGACGGATACAAATGTAGCAACTCAGAGAAGTCAGTATGAGAATATTTCCGTGCGTTAATCAAAGGAGAATATTTTCGTTTATCGAGCGTATTAATTAATTACCGTTCGTCAACCGAATAAATACCATTGTCCAACGAATAGTTAATTATCATTTTGTCAACCGAAGAATCATCGTCTTGTTAACCGAAGAATCATCATTTTACAATTTTAATCCTCTCCCGTGCCAGTATTGCCGCACATAGTAGGTTAGCCGAAGGTGGAGCTTATTGCCAGTTGCATTAAACGCCAGTTGATGCTACCTTCTCGTCGGCAACTAAATAGAACGTAACACTGGCCAACGTCGTTAGGCATTCGCGTGCGATGACGTACTCGATGTACTTGCGTTTCTTTTCGAAGAAAATTGGTAAATATTTTGCTACTTAAACGATATCGAATAAAGGATGCTATTGAAAATAGAACGTTTCAGAAAGATATGATAAAGGAAATAGGGGCTGCTAGAGGAAAAATCACGAGAAAGGAGATACATCGGTGTTGAGGCACGTTGCTGATCTTGCACTTTACATAAAACGATCCAGTCGATGATTTCGATCGTTCGTATCCATTACCATCGGTAATTATAAATATAGATGGTTATTAGTCGAAACGCGTATATGTATCTAGGAATGTGCATATATCGTATCAAGTAAATAATATTAATAGCTAAAACTGATTCTAACGTCAGGCTAGATCGCCGGATTAATTTCACAATGAAGAGAACTTTACTCGCCATTGTGAATATGCCATTGTATATCGGCTGACTAAAGAAAACAGACGTTGTTGGAGATTGACAATAAAATATCTTAATTGCAATCGGTAATAATTACTGCGTCGAGGTATTACATGATGCTGTTTATAACGATGTACACGTAGAGTTCGTAACAAGGTACGATAGATCTGTAATTACGTTGTTGATTAAGATATCGCGAATCGAGATAAAGAATTTCGTGCTTCGTAGAATAGATACAAAATGGAAAACGTGCTTAGAACGATTTTTTAAATCTGCGAACGATACTTTCACCGTTAGCTGTTCAACGTTTATTTGCATAAAATACGTGATATTATTAGAAACGTAATGCGCAGTTTTCCTATCTTTCGCGATAGCTCGGTCATTTAATCGATTCGCGTATGGAACGCTGTGTCGAAGCCTGTCTGTCGCGATAGGCCTTTAAAATAAAGGGGAGATGCTCTTGAAAACAACGATATAAAGCACCTTTAAAACATAATCGTTGGAAAAACAAGTCAACGTGGAGGTATAACCCTCAACTTCGTGTCAGACTGGGTTATAGGAAAACTCTCGTCCGACGAAAACTTTTGTCGCGATAGTACACCGAATATATAATTTACGGTTGATGTGACATTATGCGTTTCGCGCATATTTTGCTCTCTGGGAATCCAAACGTTCTCTCAACCTTAAGGTCTATTAAAGAGCGTGGTGCGCTACGTTTCTCCTATTGGTAACCGAAAATGATCCGGCTTTGAAAATCTGTATCGGTACACGCCATGCTTGTACGTATACTCAACAGAGTAAAAGCAAAACTCGAACGAAACAGAAATGTCACGACACCTCGATAAATCGACGCCTTGAGAGCCGGATATATGCACGTTTATCGGATACGATACGCCTCGTGAGATCCGTATAGAACAGGCGCCTTTTATAGTACTAGGTTCTTTCTTTTTTAACCTAGACTAATAGATGACTCGCGTGAATTTGAGGTTATGTTACTTAACTGTAACCATATCGCCATATACGAATAGAGGTTAAAATTAAATATAGCGGTATTCGTCGTAAGAATGAAAAGCTTTTCGTTGTTTAATTCTAAAAATAGCTTTGTTCAATTACCTGCAAAGAGAAACAAGTACTCTCTTTAGTTAAATGCTCCTTCATTTGCAAACAATTAAACGCATTATGCGAAGGAAAACTAACGAATGAAAATGTTCTTTCGCGTATCGTTAACAGAACGTTTACAGATATATCGTTCGAGATAAAATTCCAACGAAATCTATTACATCTCCAAACCTAAACCAAATTCCTGTACATTAAAGTGTCGAAAAAATACGATATAAAAGCGACGCTTCTTGCCTCGATGGCTATCGATTCTTCTAGTTGGTACAAAAAAAAAAAAAAGAGGAAAAGGGAACGCGTACATATAGCGTGGAATATTCGATCGAACTTATATTTTCCTATTTCCGCGCGGGCATTATTCCTTCCATTGAGAGCGTTCTCCGTTTTCCGTCATTACCCCGAAAGACTTCCAAGTGTATGGTAAGCGCGTTGCAGAATAAATCAGGGTTTTCACGGGGCCCGAGGAGCGGATGGTGAACATGGTCGATCGAAAAACGGCGAGATTTTCGTGATGGCTGCCACTTTGCTCTCTTGCCGATGGAATAAGTGTGTCACGGCCAGCCGGTAGTAGGAACGACGCTCGTTCAGTCGAGCCAGGAAAGCTTCTGTACCGATATACACGACCGAAAGGTGAGTGTACAGCAAAATGCTGCCTTTGTACGTGTACACCAACCTCTGGCTGTATATCGCAGTGTGTACGTGTATGAACGCGAAGGAAACATACAGAGGAGCGACGACTATTCTATATAGAAGTAATACATAGCAAAAGCCGTTGCAGGTGGAGGAGGGTTATTACGATCATCGTCTTTCTCTCTTCCTCTATCTCCCTCTCTTTCTGTCTCATTTTGCCTTCCGCGCCAAGCCTCCTTCTATCTCTGTTGCCTGCTTCTCGACTCGCTCTCTCTCGATGTGCCAGACTCATTTAACCTTTACGAGGCAGAGTACGACGGAGAAGAAGGAAGGAAAGAGGACTCCGTATGGGAGGCTAGCAAGCAGCACGAAAGGATCGGTCGTCGTCGAGAGTTGACCCCTAAGTCATCCCACCGGCGTAAAGCATTTCTAATTTAGCGAATTAGAAATCTCAGCGTTCTGCTCTTCGGATCGCGATGGAAAAACTGTATGCGCGCACCAGCTACGGAAATGGGCGAACAAAGAGAAATCTAAGTTATTTATGTAGGCGATACGTGCTCAGAAACGTAGTAGACTAATTGTGAACTAAACGCGGTGTCAATGAGATTCGTACGTTGTAAAGCGTCGTAAATTCTTCGTTCTCGTTGTAAAGTGCAGCAAGAAGAAGAACATTCCATCGCGATATACGTATGTAACTTAAATTAGTATTAGCATACTTTACTCGTTAACGCTGTAAGTTTACGTACACGTATGGGCGTAAGGTAACAATCCGTATAAACATGCCGTTTTGCGTATAATATGTGTAATATGCTTAAATATGTACTATTACATTAGCATACTATCTATAAAGCTACGTATTAAAAACGATAATAGAAACACTCTATAAGAAGCACCGCGTGCCACCTGCTAAAGATTATACGATCGTTAAAAATGATAATACGAGTGATATAATAATATAATATCAGCATTTTTCAACGAGTTTAACGATCTGTTACAAAACGAGTCGATACGTGTATCGAATCTCATGGATGATACCTATAGTATTCGTTTTGTTTCCATTCGCACACGCACAGCTTTTCATCCAAACTTTTAGATATATATTTTATAACAGAATATCTATATGTGCTTGTTCGTACACGAATATCGTGTAGCTCGAATGAGAAGAATTCGTAAGATATTCGTATGCGAAATAGTAGTCGACGATTAATTTAACTTTATCGTTTAGCGATCGGCTTCCTACAAACATCGGCCTTTTCCAACTCGAACAAGGATCCACGCTGAGAGTTTCTCTCGTTAGACGCGTACAGGCTTGGGCGACACGGTAGTCCTACACCGGCGCTCCTTATGAATATTTATTGTTCGAGGGCCCGGTTGTACACTTTCTTCCGTATCCACGCGGTTATTCCGCAGCAACCATTCGATCATACATAAGTGCCCGCAGCTTCGTTCTATTCGTTGGTTTCTCCGTATACAAAGAGGCCTCGACAATGAGAAGGTGAACGAAAGGCAGCGGAGGCAGCAGCGAGTGCGGAGGTGGCAGAGGCACTCGCAAAGGAGTCGTTGAACTACAAAACAACAGACGTAGACGACCGGCCTAAAAACGCTGCAGGAAGAGGCGGCCTCTCGATTTGTCTCGCTCCGTGCCTGCTAATTGCTGCTTGCGTTTTTGAACCTCGAATGTCCTTCTTCCTCTACTTTTTTTCTCGGGCTATCCAACGATAGAGCAATAAGAACGAACCCTCGAACGCTTTATCATCGGGTCATTTCATAAGTAGAGGGCAAAAATGTTGGAAATATTTCTCGAAGTGATTTTTATTTACTACAAGATCGTGTAAATACTTAAAAAATACGTCATGTAAAAAGACAATGGGTAAACGATGTTTCCTCGTGTCGAGGACAAACGATGAAATTATTAACTAGGATGGTAAATAATTCTCTTGTATATAGCTCCTTAAATAATTAACGACGCTCGAGGCCTACTCATTCATAAGATATAGGCGTTACGTAACTCGAGCAAATTAACATTGGGAATAAAGACAAGGATTAAAATGTCCACATTGTTGAATTAGTTAATACGCGATCCGAGTTCCTTTACTCCTGATTCGCTGTACAATTGTCTAAACATTTTCGATATAGATCAGTTTTCGTGCATCGTATCCTCGTTCAGCTATATGCAATTTCGAGTTCGTAATATGTATTGTTCGGTCTGTGTTAACGAGACAGACATAAATTGATAAAAAGGTTGGCAATAACGGCTGTAAGTTGGGACGGAAGAATTCGTTCCATCGAGACGTAACGTTTTAATTTGCTTTTAGTTTAAGCACCGTAATTTATGAATGACAAGAGAGAAACGATGAAGTTTCTGTTAACGCTCGGTGTGCCTATACCACCCGAGAAGCGTGGGCTGTCTTATTTCGCTTTCTCTAAACATGCATACGCACGCGTGTAATTGCGAAACTTCTCTGAATGAATCTAGATTCCTTGACGAAATTGTGTAACTCGGAGCGCGAAACCGGGAAAGCAAATCGATCCTCGTATAGGTAAGAAACCGTGGAGACACGATACCGAAACACGATATTCCTGTGCTTTTAAAACGAAATATTGTCTTTCCGAGTTACATTACACCGCTAAATAATAATCGCATATCGTAGTTCATACGATTGTACTAGCTTCGATCGTGTCACAAGGCTAACGGCTAACATCGTATTCAGGTTTAAATAGACAATAAAAACGCATAAATGAGAACGTTGCTTGCTGGTGGTCGGTCGAGGAGAACGCCGTCTCTAGACCGTTGTCCCATTAATATGCGAAGAAACGTGACGTAGCTTCGCGTCCTCGATAGAAAATCGATGCTTCGAAATCTATGTTTAACCGCGATAATTTTGTCTGCAATTTCGAATACACCTGGCTAACGTTCTTGTTTCCGTTGCGGACGATGTTAATCCTTAACTGGTATATCAATCTTCGAATATTTCGTGTTTCAGGTAGAAACGAGAACGCCCTATTGTGTCTTAATAACGACGAAATTATCACCTTTTCAGAAGCTTACAATAGGAATTTTACCTTTTGTTAAGAAGATTGTACCTGTAATCCTTTTAGAAAATTTCTACAACTTATACCTCCGTTTCTCTTCTAGCAGTTTCTAGGTACCGACGAATCTTTAACGCATCTGTAAGGTTTGTTAGCAATGTTTTGCCCGTTTTTACGCGCTTTCTCTTAAGCGGCAGCTTGTTTCACTTTGACACAGCATCTTTCCATTTGCATATACGTATTATGCAAAGAACTTTCCAACTAACGAACTGCATATACATTGATTGGAAAGAAAGAATCGAGAAATCGCTGCTAGTTGACCAATCGATTTATTAGGACTAAACAAAGCCAACGTGAACGATGATCCAGCTGGAATTTCGTTAGATATTATATAGTAATCACAGGATCGTATACACTCTCTCGAAACGAAACGCATGCGATTTTCTCTGTTCTAGAAACGATCCTAATTAGACTAGTGACGTAACCACTAACATGCATGCATCGCAAATGGCTCATTACATTATTTCTATTCTATTTTGTTATCATCCGTGTCCGTATACATTTTCTCCGGCAAGCAAGTTTCATTTTTACCGAATATATAGATACTCTGACACTATGTTAATCGCCGCTTTTAATTACTTTGTACGTTAAAGTCGATCGTTTCCTTTCTAACGATATAAGCTGGCTTGTAGTATGATCCGGTGATTTGGAGGTCCAAGTTCGTCGAAACGAAAAACAAAATTTCGTTAACGTGGCAAAGATTCGATGCGTGAGATGTTATATTTTCTGGAACGGCCGTTTCTCGAAGCCCCATTTTCGAGGGTTCTCCTCGCTATAAGGTGGTTTTCTCGAACGTTAGACGTATATATATACGTGTATATACGCTATATGGACAAGGGGTTGCAATGCCTCGTGTGACGCAGCAGCAAACCGAAGGGTGGGGACCTTGGCGTGTATGTACGCCTTCTCCCTACCGTATATAACGCTCCCTCCTTTCTCGCCCTTCCCTTCGCCGCTTCCCTAACCGCCCACCTTCTGGCTCTCCCCATCGCCCCTATTCTCCCCACCGATATTCACTCCCGGCGCCCCTCGGTGTATCCCAGCGACGTTGCCGGGTGTTACATAATAGCCGTGCGCCGTTGCCAGTTTTACCAACAACGTGCAACGTTGCCAACTTGAACTGGTGTACCATGTCGGTACAGCTTGCCTGCCTGCCTGCCGGCCTAT
>NT_176574.1:1007966-1033092 GCF_000188095.3 Bombus impatiens
CCTGCCTGCCTGCCTGCATGCCTGCCTGCCTGTCTGTCTGCCTACCTACCTATCTACCTACCTACCTACCAGAATCTGGCTAAGCTCACACTAAACCCGTATCCAGGATCTTTGGACATAGCTTTCGAAGCTTGTAATTAAACGTGGCTTCGTAAAATTGGGAAGAACAAAGAGTAACGCGGAATAACTTACTATTTATGATAACCTTTAATATCGTTGAAATTTAGTAGTTATAACAATCGCATAAGAAATTTTCTATGGGAAGAACGACTGTAACGAAGAATTTAGTCGCACCTCAACGGTAGAAGAATTGAACTTGAAGTCTATTCGCATCGTAATGGAAATCGATGTTACGTGAGTTTTTCTTGCGAAACGCTATACGTTGTTACAGCTGTCAGAGATAAACATGTTTTGTCGTAGCTTGACGGAAAGCTTGGATTTTTATTATTGGGAGATACGTTTAGTTGCATCTATCGAACAGTTATTTTATACGTGCTTGGAAGAAATCGATGTCGGAACGCGTGCTTTTACCAGTGAAAAGGTGTTTGCCTGCGCCTGACGGATCTATTATGGCAATTCCCTTTGTCCCTGAGAACTTGGGCCCTACCCTAGTCCGGATGTCTTGGGCTGGTTCCGGATCTCAGATTACCGGGCCCCTCGAGGCGTTTCAAACGGAGCCTCGCTCTACTTATTCCATGCTTAAAAAATATCAACTGAATGTACTGAGAAAGAGTCCTTTGTTCTTTCTTCATACACGTACTAACCTCGTGGCTCCGTTATGCATTAATTTTGCATTAGATATGTCGTACAAAAACCACAACTGTCCATAATTTTTCATCCCATGGCGACCTTCATTGAAAAAATACAAAATATATTTGTAACAACGTATACTAAATAATGCAAGGGGCGTAGAAATATGAAAAAATCGTTTCTATAGACAGTATCTATTTGTCGCGAACACGTAAGATCGTTCTATGGTACATCCTTCAAAACACGTCCTCTTAAGATTAAATAAACAAAAAAAACGTGTTTTTATTCTATCATCGACAAAGACTTTTTCGGCCTATTATATTAATACGTTGGTTTTATATCTTTCGATCTCTAACAGAAAATTATTCATAAGTATATTGCATAACATATGTAACGGTACAGAATACACGATCGCCCAATAATTACGATAAGGAAACTCGTAAAATGCACCAGTTCCAGGCAGAAAAACGAAAACAAAGCCTATGTTTACGACAAAAGTATGATAACACAAATATCTTGAACATGTAATGTGTGCGATACAATTATGATGGCATAAGATCTGCGGGGAGGGATTATTTTTGAATCCGAAAGGTAGGGCCTTGAAATCTACAAAAAACGCACGTTCTGACTGGCCCCAAGATGAAGCGACGTTGCCAATTTGATGGTGATGCGCACTGCTGGCAACGTCGCTGCAAACTCTATCGATTCCAGATCTACAATTCCTCGTGAGCCCTCTGGGTCACTCGAGCACGTTTCCGTGGCACGGTACGTGACTGCAAAAACCATTGCGTCCATTACCAAAAGTTGCCATAAAAATAGAGGAATTACTCTGTTCGGATATTTATCTCATGGGAATAGCTGTTATTTCGTATTGAACATGCCAACGTTGCCCCGAAGTTCATAAAACATTCTATTAATATCAAACAATGGAACAAAAAGTTCGACATTCCGCGAAGGGAAGAGGAAAAGAAAGTTCTGCAGGCAGGTGTTTCGGTTACGCGACTACTTTTGTACGAGTCATAAGGGTACAGAATCGTAAAAGACAAATACTCAGCACCCAAGAAAAGAAATGTAATTCGTAAAATCCTAAAAAATATTATAGAAATGTAATTAAAAATATTTCTTACGTAAGATCTCCCTTGAAAGATATTTTTTAGTTTTCTCCCATAAAGATCGTGTAATTGCCATTGCGCTATCGTTTATCAATACTCTTATGGAATGATAAAGCAATGCTAAAAATATATTATACCGTTATTTGTGAATGCTGCATACTTTAAAGAAAAATGAGGGCACTCACGTTTAACAACTATTAAACAGGGTCACTGAACGGTATACTCGTTCCATTCGATTTTATGCTACTGAACGATGCATGCAGAAAGAACGATTTGCAAGAGATTCTTGAAATTCAATTATCTCCTAAAAGTAGTTTTCAATTATATAGTGTACAAAATTAAATAACTTGAATCGTGATATACTTGTAGACTTGGTCGCTCACATTATAGAAACTATGCTTACAAGCAATTCCAATCATATTTTGCAAAATATTGCCATAGAAATTTCTATAATTTTAAGAACTATAGTTATATAAAAATCTTTCAAATTCGCTAAATAAGAATTTGCGCTAATAAAATTTATTTCAACGCTGCAATTTTTAATTCGACGTTTTGTGTCAAATAATTCTTATAAAAAACATTTCTGAAATTAAATAAATATCGACGATGCTCTTAACGACATAGTTATTTCTTAAATATTTTACCAAGAATGCTTGTTTATAGATTCCCCGCTACCTCAAATACGGTAGTATACGAAAAACAACAAACGTTCGCATAGAATTCATATAGTCAGGAATAAGAAAGCGTTGGGAATCGCTGCAAGTCTCAGCCGATATTTTTGGAACGAGTCATAGCCGTCTACCTCCTTCCCGAACTCGGCGTCTTTGCTGGTGAAAGTCAGTCGTGTGTTCTATGTGGCCAAGAGCCCTTGGAAAACATACGAGTCGTGTACATGGAGATACATCCACCTATATGTATATATGCATACGTATGTATGCATGCATGCATCTACAATAAATATTACACATGTACGATACGTATACCTTGCTATAACGGATTATTATATACATATATTATATACGTAACAAAGACGCTTGACATCTTCATAAATTATTTCAGTTAATAACAACGACCAGATGATTCACTTCCTTATCATACCAAAGAATGACTACTCCCCGATATTGAGCATAGTGTTAATCGTAGACTTAGCAATTATAACGTATCTACGAACACGACATAACATATAAAAGGAAATCATCGTTCAAAGATTTTATGATAAAAAGGTGGGACGGAAACGAGCACATAAAAAGCAATATATATTGTTACTAAATGTATATCAGGATGTTATCATTACAATCTTATTTTGACTTTTGTTCACATTTTTAAATCGTAAATAACAAATATACACAGTATGCATGTAGTTTAGCTAGCACTAGCATTTGCCATTCACACACGAAGCTACATATCTCATGACAAAGTGATAGAGTACGAGACACTATCGTAGTTTTACGAACAACTGCCACAAATTAGTATAGTAGCTTTGAAAAACAAACAAATTTTGCCGACACTTTAAAGCAAAAACCCTGTGTATCAGAATCGGGTGAACAGCGGAGGAGCGACCAACCAGTGTACGAGTTCGCAGAACGATGATCGAGGCAAGTATACGGAGTGCTCCGTTTACCAAGCTGCCAACTCAGTCGCTTTAGTGTGCAAGAGGGTAAAGGATGCGACGTTGCCAGGCCAACAACACGTAAACGACCGGTACAGACGTGGCAACGACGCGAAACGAGAGACACGCTCCGAGACACGAAGGAGAAGGCAACGTAGTCGTTTCGGTTTGAAACGCAATGCCGGCCGCTTGCCAGATACCGTAACAGGGTCGACGGATGAAGAAATTTGGCGGTATCGACTTCTTCGTGCAGGTGTTCATCAAGAAGACCTCAATATTTGAAATCTTAAAATTCGTTTACGGCAGAACATCACGAATCTAGGAAAAATTATGTTATAGTTTTGTGGCACTGTCTTTAGCACGAATGCCTATCGACAGTTTACACGCGAATATTAAAGCAATCATTGCAAAAGAAACGCCACGCGTTTCATATAAAAAAACGAAAATGATCGAAATGATTATCTCCTTAATGAAGATTAAAATAAATCAGAAAACACTTGTACGTGTATAAAGTTGTAGTAATGCGAGAAAATATAACAGAAATTAAATATATACAACGAGAACATGATAAAGTAAAAAAATGAGATTTTCTTAGCGTCAACATGATTATATTATGGAATTCAGAATGCAATTAACCACGTCTCAACGGCGCAATGCGTCAAGAGAACGTTCCGATTAATTGTTCGATCTTCGACCTCGTGTATACATTTATGTAAGTACGTAGGAGTTGATATCGAGTGGAGCGTTGAATCTTTCACGTTACTTTTTTTTTTGAAAGAAACTTCGGTTTAACTAAATAAAAAATTATCTAAAATATACCCCGCTATATACCAAGTATATTCTGAATTTATATCGATCCTATTAATTATCTGCATTATCGACGAATCACGTCTCGTGCGTTTCACGACAAACAATTCGTTTTCGGGATATCATGTAAAATACATGATTTACTTAAGTCTTAAGGAACGGTCCGCCGAAGAAACAAGGAATTCGATTGCTGCTATAAGGAACAAACACTCATACAGAAAACCGAATCCCCGTGTACATAGAGGATATATAACTCGGATACATATTTGTGACAGATCGTCGTATATCATCATAGGTGCACTAACACATGAAAATACGTGTGACTGGAGGTTGTCGGAGAGTCGAAGGTTTTCGGATGGGTGACGTCGAGTGGAACACGAGGACGAGGCGCAGAGGAAAGGTGGGGTGAGCATGGGGTGCAGGGGCGCGGTACGGTGTGGGGTGGGGAGAGATGGGGCAGAGTTGCGCTGGAGAAGGGGAGGTGGTCGACCACGCGCGATCAATATAACAAAATACGCCGGCAACCCCCACATACATACATACATGTACGCGTGCGCGCGCGCACACATTCTCAAACACTTTGTCAATACATCGACCCATCATGCATGTATACATACGCGCGAGCGCGCACATACAAATTGTAAATATAATCTAACGTGCACACGATCTCGCAGGTTGAGTGCGTATATACATATACATGTATATGAATGCTGCGCATACTCTTATCTCCGTGTGACCATAAATTGCAAACGCGATACGTGTGCATATTACTTGTGCACAACCATATATACGTATGCACACTCGATGGATACAGTTATATCTCGCTTATAGCGAACGCACAGAAATTCGAAGGTATATCATGTGCCATGCGTGTATATAAGAGGGAAATTTACGTTTCGGTAAGTAGGTAGAACGCATTACACGAATACGATGCACATGCCGTGCGCATAAGAATGTACCGGATGTGCGTTTCAAAACACATTTTCAGAATCGAGATCTCTGACTTCATGCACGGTCCACGTAGGGTAACAAGCATGCTTAAGATCTGCTAGATTTCTCATTTTCGTTGGTGTTGTCCTAAATTGGTGTTGTAACGGATAGTTAAAAAAGAGCTCATAAAACTTACGTTGCGAAAAATGGATGAGATAAAATTTAAAGTGATTATTACATACATGCAGCTAATTGTACATGTACACGAAAATATTTAATACAAGTATTTGGAGTCGTTTAATAACGGAAAGTACCTCGAGTAATCACATATCATAGCGAAAACATGAATCTACTTCGTGTTTTTCTGTGAGATATCAAGCTCGTCTGGAGTTACAGTCACACGAGGTATAAAATTCAGAAGAAAATAAATCCTTGTGAACACTGAATATTAAAATTTTTAATTATTTCTCACATATAAAGTTTTTATTTCCTGCATATTCTTAACCATAAAATATAAACATAAAATCATACATGAAATCAACAAACATAAAATCAATTTTTAGCTATCGGAAAAATCATATTATAGAACAAAAAAGACATACTTCTCTACGTACACTTATAAATATATCTCTTATAAGATCATCGTGGAAAAAGAAACTAACATTACAAATAAAATGAAAAATTATAAATAATGCGATAATAAAACTATGGTCGCATACACATTTTAACATTGAAGTATAAAAAAGAAAAGACATTCGGAATTATATTCTAACATATATTATTCCATTGTCTATCGCACGTTTAGAGAAACAGGCGGTCAACGGCGTAACGACGCCACCCGCCATTTTAAGGACGAACCTTAAAGGCTATAACGCATGGTAGACGACCATAAGAACAGAGCTAGTGAACAGACCAAGTATGTATGTATCACCAGCTAGGATGTAAAATGCAGCATCGCTAGTAATATAAATATTCAACAACGTGTGCATTTAGAAAAGAAAAATTAATAGCACAACAGGACTAGAATCCATAACGAAATCATGAGAAATTCATTTTCCCCTAGAAATAGGGGAATATCTTCTATTCTTTTACTACTGGAAGTCAGATAATATTACATCACGCCACCTAATCGATACAAAGTTAAATATTCTGCTTTCGAAAATGCGTTCGAGCCCAAAGAAACTATGAACTTACAGAAACATCCTTGACATTTCTTTTTCAATGTTTATGGGTATCTTGTGTATCTTAGAATAGTTACAACCTCCAAATGTGAAAGGACTCGTGATGTAACTATGAATAGAGACGATTTTCGTCGTTTACGTAACTGGTAAATAAAATTCTTAATGAATACTGATATAAATAATTAAGCAAAATAATTAAAACTCGTAGTACTACATTGTGTTCCAACTAGTATTGTACGTAGTACATAATATAATAAATGTATCAAATGCGATTTATAAGACTTATTTTTCTAAATTAATAAATCGTTCGATCGTACGTGGCAAAATTGATAATAATAAGAATAACTTTGTCAGTTTTGTGAAATTATTTACAGTAAAATAACGTACATTGTACTTATCTCAAGCTTTTGGGTATCCGAAAATTGAGCGCCACTGCGCCACGTCACCGTTAGTTTTCACTTCTGTTTTCCTACTCCGATCTCTGCTCTTTAACTATTCTGCCTGCATTTCAGGTGCATTCTTATTTTGTGTATTATACGATATTGTTCTATATGTGTAGTAAATGCGCGTATAAGGTTGTGGATATTTTTAACGGCATAACATAAAGCAAATACATCCGTACGAAACTGGATACAACCGAAACAATTCATAAACGTAGTGTGTATTATCCGTATTATTTTTTAGTACATTTAACGAATATCTATAAAATTACGAACGATACCCGGTCCAAAATACGCAAATAGTAAGTATTTTTCAAGTCGACAAAACTACCAAAAGTCGGTAAAAGAAAATTTTTCAAGTCCGTGCGATAGTTTATCGTGGTAAACTGAAAGAATAAAGATAAGTCCTCCCTAATAGGGTATTATATATTATAATCTTTTTATTTCAATCACGATAACATATAGAACCTATTAATATATTTGTCAAAACATTAAATCGGAAATTTACTTCGATCTTTCAACAAAATACTTTAAGGTTTTATGGTTTTTAAGTAAAACCTAATAAAAAGGAAAAGTTGGACGATATGTAATAACATAAAATAATAATTTTGAAATTAGGAAGTAAACGAAATGGCTTGTAATAGATTGTCAAGTTATTCGGGCGCTTTCTTTTCTAGACGCGCGAAAGGCGTGCCTAGTGGATCCACGGTTTGAGTGCCACTGTCGAACAATAACTTCGTGCCGCTGCGAGCTCTCAAAATGGCTGTCCTCAGCTATTATTACTTCGGGGAAAAAACAAATGACGGCGCGCTCACGCTACGAGAGAAGAGACAGAGCCAAGGCTCTTCTTCGTATAACGCACGCCGTGTATGCGTGTGTACGTAAGGTGTGGGTGTGTACATACGCGTGCAGGATCCTCGATCTACGTACAGAGTTAAAAACATCGAGCCAATACACCTTACGCGTGTTCCTGAATTCCGATTTTATCAAACAGATAATACCGCTCCTTTGTTACACGAACGTGTAAACAAAATAATAAGTAACAAACAGATTCGCGCGACATTTCTCTGGTTTATCGGCCATGAAATATCGTACATACATATACATATATACAACGTTGTTAGAGATTCCGGCTTGGCTAGAACCGACCGTTCTAAAGCCTGGCAAACGTTACGAAGGCACGACCGTACAGTCGCAAATTTTCGGTGAAATTATCGTTGACCGTGCCCAAACTGCAGTAACAACAAAGACAGTCTACTCCCCCCCCCCCTTAAATGTATGCACAGGATCACTGTGTATTTCTTTTTTCGGTCAGTTCGTTACACTGGACTGGAGGATTAATGGGCAAACAAGAAATATTTCGATGAGCCGGAAGGTTCGTAAATCTCGCATTAACGTTGCGAGACTCTTGTCCTTTCGTATCGAGGGATACACAAAGGTATGTCGAGAAGGTAAACGAAAAAATAAGATCCAAGTTCCATGCACGCTATCATATAAACTATAAGCTAGCTATATAGGTAGAAAGAACAAAACGGTGTGGCTTGGACTTCGTCGAATCGAATTGTTAGTGCGTATGTACATAGAGACATATATTATATATGTAGTTATGTAAGATAGGCTTTGTTAGAAGGAAGATACAAAGGAAATAAAGATACGCTTACCGTTTGAAATGCTCTCGTATGCGATCCTCTCGGATGTTTTCCGGCAGATTTCCAACCCACAGGTGACGTGTCTCTCTAACCATTTTGCTCCGAACTCTTCATTTGGGATCGGATGTTGTGGTATCGTTTGGCGGCACTGTACAACGACACACAACTTCGCCCGACGCTAATCACAGCACACTCTCACCACACACCACCGATATTCAATGCCGCCACCAGGTCGGCCAAAGAAAACCTCTCTTTTTCTCTTTGCCGACTTTCTTTTCGAATCGTTGTTTGCTCGTTTCGCCACGAAATCAATAAGTAAATAATCGATTCGGATTTGACGGCACAATTTTTCTTATTTGGATCGAGAAGAAAAAACTTTCTCGCGTGTAGCTCGCGACACACACGCGACAAGAAGCAAAGAAACCGTTACGTTACGCGTATTCCACGACGAAGGAAGGAGCTTCCTCCCACTTCGACACTCCCAATTTAATCACTGGCAACAAACAGATTATCACTAGTCACTAGCCGGAAGGTGGTGACCCCAAGCACGATGAGTGCTGTCGTCAGGGCAGCGCCGTAGAACGATCGGCCAACAAAACAGGGTGGCTACGGAGATTTCGCGATCAAATTTTTGCGTCGCTACGTACGCTGACGACAACCACGACAACGACGCCGACAACCACGACAACGATGATGACGATGACAACGACGACGACGACGATGACGGTGACGACAACAACCACGACGACGGCGACGACAACAACCACGACGACCACGAAGAAGTGGAGGAAGAACCTCGATAGTGGACACCACTGATGGCAACGGCTAGAAGGATCAGAACCGTCGCCGAACACCACATCGTATACCACTGAATCGCGTATGAAGAAAGGCGGTTAATCACACGTCACACTAAGCACACCGGGCACAATGCGCGGGCGATACATCCCAGCGCATATTTGCCAAGCATTATTACACTCGCGTCGATCTGCCTTGATGATTTTCAACCGTCGTTTTCTTGATATCGTACACCGATCAACAAACAGAGCCTTTCCAGACACGCTTCCAAACTCTCGCGTGAAACCCCACTTGAAAAAAAAAAAAGAAAACAATCGATCCACCAACGGATAGAACCGTTGATGTTTTCTTCCTGGCGAATATTAGAACGTGCAACTCTTTTCTTTTCACCGCGCACACGACACACTATATTCCTTTTCCTCTTTCCTCTTACTTTGATTTCTTTTCTATGACTTCACTAACGCGCGTAGTCGCTTCTTTCACATCACTGTATCATCACCGCTTGGTACCTCGTTAATGGTATAACACGTCAGATATATTTCGTTAGTAAAAGCGAGGCGCGGTTTCCTCTATATTTTTTCTCGCGATCGTACACAACTCGCCGTGTCACATAACGTGCATTGATCGAGAAAATTAATGGTACTATTAGTGCAACTCGATCGCTACGATGCACGCTTGTATATGTACGTCTTAAACGCACTCGCTTCGTTCACTCGGGCCATGTAACGCGGATGGAGCTGGCTTCGCTCCTTCTCACTGCACTACACTACTCAGAGTGACGTCACCGTGGCGGGAGCGTAGTATGGCTCGCTGGCTAGTATCGCTGTTGGCTGCATGGTGGGGGATACCACGTAGGGGAACGAAACGAGTCTACCTCGAAAAGCAGCGACTTGCAATCGCGATCGTCGCACGCCAGCCGGTGAAGTGTACCCATGGTGGGGGAAACTTTTCGTACATCCCCGTAGGGGAGAGAGTTGGAGGGACTCGTTCGAATCGAAGCAAGGACAGGTAGGGAGAGAGAACTCGGGTCTCCAGGAGAGAAGGGATAACGGGTCGAACGAGCTAACCCGAACCCCCGAGCCGCGCGTCGTCCCTCACCGTCTCTTCCTCTCCTCTCGTCTCTTCACTTCGCCTCTTTTCCCCCATTCTCCACTGGCGAATCGTCCCGCACCCCGTGTTCTCCTCTATCCTCTTTTCTCCTCTCTTCTCTTCTCTTCCTACTCCGTAATCTCTTCGTCTTCTTCCTCCTACCTTGTGCCTCCTCCGCCGACGCCACTCATCCGCCATCTTTGTTCCACGCTCTCTATCTCTTTCTCTCTTTCCATTCCGCTCTCACCAGGGCCGGTTTAGGGGCAGCCAATTACCCGGGGCATCGGTACTTTCTACCAAGAATAAAGACGGAAAATCGGATTATTACGAAAATAAAAGTACTTAACTCTTGTGACGTGCTCTCTAATCAAGGAAGTAACGATCAAACAAACGCGTCGGTTCGATCCTGTGTACAACCTATTAAAATATTTTCTAGTTCAAACACGAACGGTCTTTGTATACGAATACCTTGGATACAGAATACATACGAGTTACGATATAAAAAATTTATGTATACACACTTCTATTTTGTTTGATATCGCGATGCTATTTTATCTACGATACAGGCAAAGTTTAGACACGAATCATGGAACGGGACATGATGTAACGAGGAATTTTATTTCTTTCGAATACGCTAATTTAACAAATTATAGAGGTCACGCTGCGATGCAATTTTTATAAATAACGTTAATTACCGTGTAAGACATATAAACATAGAATACCGAGAAATATCGTAAACAGATACAATGGACGATATACCAAAATGATATCGAAAATTTATGTACGTTCTTTGGGCGTTGTATTTCTAATCGTATATATTTAATTTCACTGAATTATCACTTATTTTTGCTAGTATCGTATTCAAAGTTCAATCGAGATAGGGGAATAATGCGTTTTGAAGCGGTATAAGGCACCGGAGTGCATCGAGCCAGACCTGGCCATGCTCCATCTTGTTTCCGCTAAAATCGCGTCGAAGTCGTAGATTCATGGCGTCGATCTAGTGCTGCGAATTCACGAGACGTATCGTTCGTTTGTCTTTTACGTGTCGTACCTTCTTTTAATGCTTCGCAACGGTTCGTTCGTATGACATTAACTCTATTGGCGACAATATCAAACATCCGTTTGTCGGTTAAAGTACGTCATCGAGGCTAGAGAAAGCGATTTCCGTCGCACTCGAATTGCTTCGTCCGAAAACGAAGGCAGTTTCACGACTGTTTTGTAGTTGAGAACGCTTTGAACGAGAAACGCCTATTGCGTGTTCTGTACCGGTGATTTATGGGCACCTTCTAACGTACAGTACCCATATACCTATACATAAAGATATTCTCTGTATTAAATTGTAAATGGTATTGTAGTACAATAAAATATTATGAGGGCTTTTCACAAATTATATTGCTAAATAAGACTTTATGAGTTTACATTGTAATACCATATATTTATTATAATTTTTTTCTATATAATTTACGTCTTAAATCTTTCACTTATTTTTAATGTCTCAATATAAATATATATTTATAATGACTAAAACGAATAAAATACAATGAAACAATAAGAGATTCGTGTAAAAATATTAAATATTTTACTTTTTTATATTTCTTTACCTCAAATGGATAGTAATAAACAGCGTAGATTAAAGAACTCCTGAAGTCTAAATTTTGTACAAGATAGTAGTTTAATTACTAAAACAGTAGTGCAAAAATTAAATACTGCAAGAGTAATTAAAGTGTTAGAATGAATAATGTGAAAAATGTCGATAACAATGGATTTGTATTTTGGTATACTTGCAATTTGATTTTGCGACGTATAATTTACCGAACCTCGATTGGATTATTTTAGAACTATATCTTTGTTTGCGTTATATATATATATCTTTTATTTATCTTTTATTTATCGAGACATATTGTTTTTTTAATTGCATAAGACGGCATAAGTGACGGTGGCGACAACCTCCAATGAAGCAATCTAATAATTATCTTACAGTCGTACACTCAGTGCCACCTGTAGGAAAGATAAATATTACAAACTTATTACCTACCAACAATAAGCACGAGGAAAATAATTTCATATCGAACAAACAAAATTGTTTATTCTATGTAAGCACGTAATTGCAATCTTTGGTTATCAGTTTTTATAAATCCATAATATCTAACCTTTTTCGCAGTATGTCTATTTTTAATATTCATACGAAGTAATGATATATGAGTATTAATCTCTTAATTTCAATCTTAGTCATATATTTTTTCACGTATATTATCGCGCATCTAAGTAAAAGAAACATGTCATTGCAAGATAAACGTTCAGAAATTACAGTACATACAGAAGAACCATCTATTTTATCATACGATGCAAACGAGCGGAAGTTGGCACGCAGACTTCGTATACAACGACGTATACAAACACGAGATAAGTAAGGGTCGTATAACATTTCAATAAAAGTATCTTATATAGTAAATATATTAATACCATACATTTTCTTTCAACGATAGTAGAAGAAAGATAATAAATAACAATGAACTCGATCGTATTTTCATATATTCTGAGCGTATGTATGTAGATGTGGGCAGAATTGTAAATCAATTGTTGCCTCTTATTTGGCTAATCATTAAATAACTAATTAGATGTCAGATAATACATAAAACTGTTAGGCAGCAGCATCGGTTGCGATCAGCAATCTAAAACTGGTCGTACATCGGTTAAATTTACTGGTAAAACGGAATAGTTGTAGGTTAGTATATTTTGATTTAATTTTCTTATGTCTACAATGCCATGTAACAAAGGCCATGAAAACGCAGAAAATTTAAGGAACGCCGGACGATAGTTGCGAATAATCTTTGCATAATTACACAAAATTTTTTCATGCTGCTTACAATGAGAACAGATGATGCAGTGTATTTACATACATTTGTACATCTACGGTGATTTGACAACCAAAGTCTAATTAAAAATACAGAACATAATATACATAATTAGCTGAAATGTTACATAATCTTATAATTTTGAACATTATTGAAGGGTCTAAATTAAAAATACAACAACTAGAATCTAAATTAAAAACTTGAAATTACCGGAGGATTTTAATTAAAAATTCCTAGATGTACGTATCTACATTTTTTACGTTTTACTTTAACAAATATATTGATATATTAAAATGTATTAAAAAATGTACATACATAAGGATTAACAATTTGTAGAAACAGGCATGAAAAATAATCGATATACGTTTTATCTCTCTCATATATGTTTCGAACAGATTGATACACTGAAAAGCTACTTATATAGTTAAATCGTTGGTTAAAAGATACGCAGCCTATGCGTATAAACGATCTAACTTTAATTTTCGAAATATCGAGGAACACACATTTTTCATTCGTAATCCCGATAGCAGAGATAGAAAAAGTATATCTATCTCATAGATACCGCTTCAGAGAGTGAAAAGAATTAACACTATTCCGATGTTAGACAGATAAAAGATCAAGATGAAGAAATCGAGGAAATAACTCCTATCGAGAAGCAAATACTCGATAGCATAGAAGCCTTGGACAAATTAGCCGCAGAAGGCGATGAAGTGGTATGTATGTGAGATTCGAATCGCAAATAATTATTTTTCAAGAAAATACACTTGAAACTCTCTCGAGTCAACAAGTAACCAATTAGGATGATAACTTATAATTGCTTGGACGTAAGAATCGCGAGTTAACGAACGATGTTTTATCACGTGATGTAGGTTACAGGCATCAGAGTGGCGAGTGACGCGAAGGAACTGCAAAGACGAAAAGAGATGCGAGAGAAGAGAGAAAGATTATTGGAGGTACTCGAGGAGGAAGATAAAAAATGCACGGAGAAATATCGCGAGATTACGGAAAAATGGCCTGTTATACTTGCATCGAAACATCCGCTGGATATTCACGAAGAGTTGGAGAGTCAAAATGCCAAGTGTCTGGAAATCTTAGAGAAGAAGGACGCGTTGATCGCGGAATTGAAACAAGAACTTGATAACGCTGATCTACAGTACGCCGAGGATGTAAATAAACAGAACGAGGAGATTGATTTGCTTATCGAAAGGATGGAAAACCAAGTGAGTAATACGCGTCTCGAAGCCTTTTGTTTTATACATTTCCAACCGATACATGCGAAATGTTTTCTTTAGATACGAATAATGAGCAAAGCTTATCGCCGAGAGGTAGAATTGATCGAAAGTGTCATCGAAATGGAGCGGAAAATACTTTTGGAATCTTCTTTGGAAAAGTGGAATGTATTATTTAAGCAGCTCAATGACGATACATTCAACGCGAGGAAAAAAAGGAAGGAGGTAATGCGCGAGTATGAAGAGGAAATGCAGAGAGCGATGATACAGCATCAAGAAGAGTTTAGGAAACAAAAGATTATGTTTGAGTTAGAGATACAGAACCTTCAACAAGAGATACAGAATATGAAAGCCTTCTGTATGATGAATACCGAGAAATTGGATTATAATTACGCGGTGCTGAAACGGCGAGACGAAGAGAATACTATCGTAAAGAATCAACAGAAAAGAAAAATTAACAAGTGCGTGCCAACGTTAAATTACTCGTCCTGATAATTTCAGTCGAGTGAGCCGAACGGGTCTATTTACGTTTCAGGCTTCAGGATGTTATTAATAATTTAAGGAAGACTTACACGGCACTGGAAGAGTCGACCAGGGCGGAAATTCAAAAGATCACGAATCAAATACTAAAGTCGCATACAGCTATACTAGACTTGGAAGAAAAGTCGAACCATCTGACAGTCGTCAACGATAAAAAGTACATGCAAATTTGGGACATGAATATCGAAACTGCGAACGAATTAGTCGATAAGGTACGATAACAATGTGTAATTAATGGGAATAGTCTCGTTCGGTGATTGCATATTTCAGATTTTAACGGCAGATAGAATTATACACGAACAATTGTTAATAATGGATTGGCAACCACCGGAGGTAAAGTTATTGAAAAAGGAAGAATTACCGTCGTATTGCGGAGCGATGTGTGCCTTGAAAGCAGGTAAAATTTACTTAAAGAATGATTTATTTAAAAAATCAGACGATCTGCAAAGTTCTTTGATCTTCGTTCAAGAACAAGAGGAAGCCAAAAAACGAAAAACAATATCTAAATCATATAAACCAACGACTATCTTAGAAGAAATTAATTTAGAACGACGCTTATTAAATCATATTCTTAAACTAATTTCCGAACACTGTGATTACCTTATCGAAGACACTTTGAAGAATTTACTCTCCGATTACACAGAAGAGGATAAGCTATTGATTCGATTGGATAAAGCATTTGAGGTGATGTTTTCCATATAAATAATATCGTTATCGTGTTGTTATAAGTTAGTTATAAACATAATTGAATTTTTAGGCTCTAAAAATTACAGCCGAAGAAGAACTTCAATTTTTATTGAATTTTTTCTTACCGTATGCATATTGTCCCACGTGTACGGTTAAAACTATAAGCACATCGAGTGTTTGTGGACAGTCTGCAGAAATTACGGAAAGTTCTTCGTCCCTGTACGTGATATATCGTTGATCTTAAAAGGAAAGTCATAAAATTGACGTTAACTGTAATAAAATATATCAATAATAAACATTTCAGAGCCACTATTTCTGATGTTTGTGGCAGCGATACACTTAATACGAAAGAAGCCAAGTTAGTGGCAGCTATGGAAGAAGTACTTTGTTGTGAAAAACTACACGATGATGGTCATGAAAGTGACATTGTTATGAATAGAAGCGTTCCTTCGACCGAAACACCGCCTGTTAATACAGAAGTTGTATCGACTTGTGTATCTGAAGGCATTATCGAAGTTACTGACAGTGCGTAACTGAAATTGATCTATTCAAATTTTTTCTCAATATTACCAATTTATCAAAATAACTACTCAATCTATTTGCTTCTGTTATTTATTAATCTTGTTGTTATTGTTGTTACTACAATTATTGTTATTATGTTACTACAATTGCGTATATTAGTTTTTATTCTTGTAGCAGATGGCGAACCAAAACGATCATTAACCTGCGATAAAGGCCATTTGTTGACAATTGAAACTGAATTTGTCTCAAGTGCGTTAAAAGAATTTGTGGAAAGATACGAGTTCGTTAAGAAAGAGGTATCACCTGATAAAAAAGTAATTAAAGAGAAAGTCACGATATCACGTAACATAACGGACGACGATATAACTGATTTTTGGGAACGATATAGGAATATTTTTCCGAAAGATAAAGAAAGACTATGGGATAATCTATTGATTGGTCTTAAAAAGTATTATGAAGTGCTAAAGGAAAGGCATCGATTAAATGCTGAGACGCAATCGTTACGAAAACAGAATGCAGAAATGCGTCGTTTATTAAGCAAGTATACCACGCAGGTAATGCTAAAATAATATAAATGAAATATTTCCTTGTTAACTTAGGTTTACATTACGTATATCTGAATTTCAGCCTGAAACTACCATAACGCATTGAAAAGAAAACGGAATTTCGACAACAAAATTTTTATGTTGTAGGATTAATAAAAAATTATTAATTATTATTACTTACAACATTATATATTTTTCCATTCATTTTTAAATGAACATATATACATTCATACATTACGTCGGTACCTTCTTGCGCTATTTTATCTAATATCAAATACAATGTCAATCTTTCAAACGTATCTTAGCTTTTAATGCAACATCGGCACTTTGTACAATTTGTTTTTAAAACTTTCCTTAATTATTAAATGCATCTGACAAAAATTTACATGTGATTTCCAATTGAACTAATTGTGTTTCAATTATATGTATATTTATATTATATCCTGAAGAAATAATGCAAAGAGAAAAGTTTATATCTTAACGTGGCAGAGCCTCCAATGTTCGTGAATTACAAAATTATATATAACATTGTGTATTTACTTATTCGTATATGTGAATGTCACTTAATGTTCAAAATTTAAGTATCAAATTAATTTCGTCGTTTAAAGAATCATGATCCTACTTGGAATGAATTATTCTTCTTGGAAAGAATAAAACATGTACTTAAATAATTCATATGAGTATTAAAATAGAGATATTCATCTTATTACGTTATTTTCCTATGTCTGATTCGTGAAACCTCCTGGTACAAAATTGTTCGATAGCGATTGAACGAAATTCTTAGGATTTACACCAGGCTTAGGTTTTTTCCAATATGGCAAAAATCTTTTTTTCTTTTGAGTCCTAGCTTGTTTTAATTTACCAGTATGCTTTTTCGATGTTATATGCTACAATTAAACATAAATTATATCATTAAAAGGTTAGTAATATTTATTTACCTTATTACTGATAACATACCACGTTGTATTGCATCTGAGAATTGAAGATTTTATTACACATGCTGCATGAAAGCGATACGCCTTTAGACACAGTGTTTTCTTGGATATTCATAGTTGCAGATGTCACTGAACTGCCAACATCTTTGTCAGTCCACCCACCTAAGCATCAATGTGCGATCAACACTATCTATGTATCACAACCGCTGAAGCGGTTATATGTGATAATAAATCAGCTTGAACACTACATTCATGCCATAGAAAAAGCAACCATTAATACAAACATTATTAACAAAAGACCACCGTAAGATTTTAATGATGTGTATATGTATGTGTGTAGCAAATTTTACCTCTTCAAAATAAAAAAAATGTATTTATAATATATTATTTTATGTAAATTTTCTCATAAAAATTTTTGATTTTTCATTTGTGTTACATAATTGGGAAAGGTATTACAATTTATACCTGCTATCGAACATAAACGAAATGTAGTTAATAAATGGTTTTGTACAAGAAACTAATAATTGATTTTAATTCTATTATGATTTAAACACTGGATTATTCAAAGTTATTGTTTTACAGAAGAAAGTTAAGGATAGGAGTAAAAGAGAAATGTAAGAAATAGCAAAATGCATTTGCACATTATATATTACTGAAAGGGATACAGTGAAACTGAAAAGGAGCCAAATTATTTTGTAAACAATGTTAATTTTATTAATTATAATATGTAACTAATCAACTCGTTATCACGTTATTATTTTGTGGCGATATACTCAAAGACAAATCAGTAATAAACAATAAATATACAATTTCAATTTGGTAGAAGTATATAACAAACATAATAAATAAATAACTAATAATAAATACCAAATTATGATGTATAAATTATAACGAACATGAAAGTATCACCAAGCATTTCCATATTGATTGGCAAATGAAAGCTTTTAGGCAGAATTAAGTCTCTATTAGCTCATAAAAACAAATGGAAAGCAAAAGTAAGCAGCAGTGTTAAGCATGCAAATGTAAATAACAATAAAGAATAAATTAGTACAGCAACATTCTTTTCTATTACTTTATCCATACACAAAGTGCGACTACATTTAAGCCCATATGGTAGCGGCTTTCGTACCATATAACGTGTATTACCTCTCATAGCTTTCTTTTTGTGCCGGCTCCCTATAGAAAATAAAATTTATTTAATACGTTAAAAACATACAAAGGTATGAAATAAATCTTACTTTGTAATATACCATTTAAATGTGTTTGAAGTTGTTGTATTGAGTTTAGACACACATTACACACATTGCATTTCAATCCATTTGTTTCTTCGTCTTTTGTAAATGCTACTTTGGTTTCTTCAAGAGATGCCATTATATTTTTGGATCTAATCTGTAAAACAAGCATATGTCTCTATCTGATCTGATGTTGTTTTATATACGTTTTAAAATTCATGAATGATTCTTTTTATTGCATGTGTGTTACCTCATACTTCAACTTTTCGTGTCTGTATTTAAGTGTCTTATAGTAGTATAGTACGATTCGTTGCTTTACTTGCACAAACCTGTTTAGCATGACGCGCTCCTTGTAAATGTGTATCTAATACTGTTTGACTGGTAAATGAAAGATCACAATCATCACATCGAACAGGGGGTTTCTTTGTAGGTAAATTTCCCATTATATTATCTACTACTGCTTTGGTTACTGGATCATTCAAGCCAGGACTTATTACGCTTTCTGACGATACAGCCATTTTTGGAACTAGAAGTTTCATATAGAAATCAGCGAATTTATCAATAAATTAAAATTAAATTGTTATCAAGTTCAAATTTTATTTTACGATAATATAGGAATTAAAAGTTATGGTCACCTGTTATATTGTGCTGAAATTGAAACGGTTATACTTCTTTTTAAAGTTACAGTAGGTGTGTACGAGATATATTAATTTCGAATAGAGGTTATTATTATTAACATTATGGAATATTATCAAAAGAACTAATATTCTAACATATACATATACATATAAATTATTGAATTATATATTATATAAAGCGTACCTATCTGTTGAACTTTGTATATCGGAATCAGATACACCACTGTTTAGTTTCTGTATTAAACTTTATATTTTCTTAATGAATTTCGAAAAATACTTAGAGGGCAGCAATGTTTATAAAGTTTATAAATGGGTTATCTCTTTAACACTTTTGATACAAATTCTCGAGTTGGTTGCCTGCTTTTTTTAGGAACATTATATTCAGGTAGTAGCAGTTTCTCTATTAGTGGTTCAATATTACATTTGATAGGCCCCAAGAGTTCCTAGAATGTCGTCACTTAAGGCGCGTTTAGTAATTGTATTGTGAACTAAAATACTGCGCACAATTAATTTAATATAACGCGTA
This sequence comes from Bombus impatiens, assembly GCF_000188095.3. Classification (NCBI taxonomy): domain Eukaryota; kingdom Metazoa; phylum Arthropoda; class Insecta; order Hymenoptera; family Apidae; genus Bombus; species Bombus impatiens. Next base: position 1,028,038 of record NT_176574.1, read on the forward strand.
AATATTTGAAACGAGATACGCGTATTTACGACGTTGCTTTATTAAATCGAATTAATGCAACAATAAGAAATAGTATTTCAAATTACTACTTTATAACATTCTAATACTTGATAAACAATTATTTCTTTCTTATTAAATTTTGGTTATATATATATATATGATATATATATGTATATATGGTATATATATATGTATATATATATGATTGTTATTACAAAGTATACAACTTTTACTTTTAAATGAGTCATATCTATACCGTATTATCTATATATTTGTTCAGTCTGTTGTTAGTTAGATTTGAAATTCTTGAACGAAGTATTTCAGCTCAGCGAGATGGATATAAATTTTCGATTTAATAGAAACGAGATAAAAGATTGGAATATCTGCGTAAACATTTTACGTTCTTATGATATTTTTTTGGCTAAATACCCACTGAGTTAACGCGCAATGGGTGAACCGTTGAAAGAGATTAAAGTTCTTTATATAGAGAAAGTTTGTCCATGAAATATGCATAAAATCAAACAGGTGAATAAAGCTTTGTGAAAGATCGATCCAATCAGCGGTTTTGGAAGTGCGATGTTGGTCGTGGTAGAGCGTAATATTGGCGGTTTAAGAAGGGCAGCCAATTAGAAAAGTTGACGAATATCGTCGGTCGGTACTTAGGTGCGTGTGTTTGTACGAGTGTATATAGGTGACGGTCGTGAAATATAGTAGCAGCCATCTTATATTTTGTGTCGGAGAAAAACAATTTGGCCGTAGAAATGTTTCGCGATTGTCCGTGAAGCCGCTCGAGAACGGGAGGCGTGCGCTCGATGAGGCGTGACGTTTTTCGACCCTAGCCCGGACCACTACAATAGCAAAGGTTCGTAAAATGCTGCTTTCTTCCTCGGCTATGGCAAAAGCGACCCCCACTTGCGAAGCGCTTACGAAGAATCCGGTTTCGCAGTCAAAATATTCCGCCGTTTCTTCCGTCGCTTTTTTAAAAATAGAGTTGCCCGTGTTGCTCACTGCTGGGTTACGTTCTGTTGACGACGGCATCGTGTCGTCTTCGAGTGGTTCGCGTAAAAGTTATGCAATCAGCTGATCATCCAGTTACCTTCTGTCACTTGTCAAAGATAAATGTCAAAGCAATTGGTCTAACCTGACACGCGTATATAAGAGTCGGACATGCATGATACCGGAATTAAGAGTGTATCTACATCGTTGAAAATTTTTCCGCCATAACGAGTGTCATAAATGGCGATTTATAGACATTCCCTGTCATGCAGGTGGATTGGTACGCAGGATATGAGCAGCTTGTCAAGCGCAACCTGACTCTGCTCCCCCATCAAGAAGCAGTGCAGCAGCAGGAGCCACAATCGCAACAGCTGGCTCAGCAGCAACAGACTGATATAATGACATCCATGTTTGAACAACAAATTAAAAGCGAACCCATGGGGTTTTATTCTGTTGCTTCGAGCCGTTCAGATGGTTCAAATTCTATGGTGAATTTGTCGGATGATCGTGAAGACCTTTCTCAGCAAGAAGGTCACCTACAACCCCAGCAACAGACTACGTTACAAATAAGTCAGCAACAGGGTCAACAACAAACTCAACAACAGAGTCAACAGCAAACGCAACAACAGGGTCAACAACAGCAGAGTCAGACTGTGCAACAAGAAGTTCCAAACCGTCAATCTACTGGACAACAAACTGTCAAAGAGGGTTCGCGGTCAAAGCCACAGCCCTGTAAGGTATGCGGCAAGGTGCTATCCTCTGCTTCGTCGTACTATGTACATATGAAGCTTCATTCAGGCAACAAACCATATCATTGTACGGTATGCGAAGCAAGCTTTTGTCGGAAACCATACTTGGAAGTGCACATGAGGACGCACACAGGAGAAAGACCTTTCCAATGTGAGCTGTGCTTGAAAAGGTTTACTCAAAAGAGCAGTCTTAATACTCATAAACGAGTGCATACAGGAGAAAGGCCGTATGCCTGCGACATTTGTCAAAAACGTTTTGCAGTGAAAAGCTACGTGACGGCACACCGTTGGAGTCACGTTGCCGAAAAGCCGTTGGTGTGCGACAGATGTTCTCTCACATTCACGTCCAAGAGTCAATTCGCAATTCACATCCGTACCCATACTGCAAGTACCACGTACGAGTGTAACATATGCGGACGTACCTTTGTACGCGATAGTTATCTCATACGACACCAAAATCGAGTACATCGTGACATGAATCAAAGCAGTACGAATCACAATCCATCTACGCCCCAGAGTACCGGTGGTGGCACTCCAGGTACAGGTTTCGAGAGTCCTGTTTGCGATTTACGCTACAGCGAAGGACCTTCCTCGTTGGACGGCTTAGCAGGTTCGAAAGGAGGGATCGCGGCTGAGATCGCGAGTTTAGCCAAGCAAAACAATCTTCAACTTCCTCTACCGTTGCTACATCCGCAGACTACCAACTAGTGTTTAGACGACAACGTGTCCGAGTCCCTACCGCAACATCAACAGTCACCGCAGCAAGTAGTATGTCCCACCTCGGCGTCCTCGCCGTTCACACTTAATTCACCAGTGTCTCACGAGCACACCACACCGCAGAGTGTCTACCAAACGACAGGCTCCTCCAGTTCGCTGGATAGCCTCAACTCCCAACTTTATCCGCAAATATCGTCATCCCCCATAGATTCATCGGAGTCGCATCATCAATCGCAGCAACTGCATCGCGGCATTCCTCCGCCAGGGCTTCACCCTGCTCTGTATCTCTACGCTCAGTACTCGAATACTACAAGCAGCTCTCCCATCCCGTACCCCGAATACATTCAACGCAACAATGAGTAAGTCAGTTTATGCCAGCAATCACGATTTTTACCACGAACGGAGTGACGATTCGCCCGAAACGCGGACTCTTTGATCGCGTCTCGTTTAATGGTGCTGGTTGAACAAAGTGCCTAAAGAGCATCCACTTTCTGGATCACGACGGATGCTTAATCACAATCGTCGATTAATCGTTGATATTAAACAATTTTTACGCACCGACTAATTTTCATTTCGATCTTTTAACAATGCAGTGGATCAATTGTGAATTGATTACCGTTTTGCACGTGTCTATCTCACTTACATACTTCTCGGTCCATTTAATGGATTATCTAAATACGGACGCTGATAAGCGTATTTTAACGAGAATGAAATAGCACCGTTCAAAGAGACGTGCCACCACACGATCGACGAATCGGTTCGTTTCCACGATCGTTCGATTTTCCTTGTTTTTACCAATCTGTCGTGGTATATCGATGTTAGCATAAACTAACGCGCGCGCGCGTACGTTTCTACGCGAGTTTTTCCAAGTTTCCGCACTTCTTGATTTACCTGTTTTCCAATCACATCTGCGAGTACATATACATATATATATATCTATGTGTGTATATATATTATGCGCGAACCATTACACATACACATATTTATATTATATTTTTAAAGGAGTTTAGTCACTTGGATCTGTGATATAGATAGTAATTATTAACTACAATGTTTAAACTATTGGTTTACTATTTTGATGATATCAAAATGAGGAAATATAAAAAAAAAAGAAAGCAATGTCACGGAGCGATGTAGCTATCAGAATTTAAAGGACATTGGTCTCTACCGAAGGTGTTTGGTAGACACCCTACTATTACTTTTACAAACAAACAAATATAAAAAAACAGGAACATTACCGTTACTAATACTAATACTACTACTACTACTACTACTACTACTACTACTACTACTACTACTACTACTACTACTACCACTACTACTGCTACTACTACTACTACTACTACTACTACTACTACTACTACTATTGTTACTACTGCTACTACTACTACTACTATTACTACTACCACGACTACTACTACTGCTACTACCATCACTACTATTACTACCACTACTACACTATTAGTACTACTACTCCTACTAATACTATCATCCTCCCTCCACTACCATTTTACCACTGACATTTCCCCAGCTATATATTAGTCTCGCTATTATTACTACTACTGCTACCACTAACGCTACCACCACCACCGCCGCCGCTACCACCACCACTATTATTATTATTATTATTAGAAACACGCAAACGTTAGTTCATTTTAGCAACATGCATACCGCGTGTGTCGATAGGACCTATAATCCCAGTCGTCATGGTTTCTCTTTAGCCTTAAACCGTGATTATTTTATTATTTTACTCTTCTTTCTTGTCCTTCTTCTTGCTCGTCCTTCTACCCTGCTTCTTCTTCTTCGTCTTCTTCTACCTCCTCTTCCTCCTTCTTCCCCCCCCCCCCCCCCTCACCCCCCTCCCCCCCCCCTCCCCCTCTTCTTTTCTCTCTTCTCTCTTGTGACATTTCGTTTTAATCGTATCCCTTCGAACTAATTTTTCCACGTGCCCGATCTTTGTGCGTGTCTAAACGAATTAGACGAACGTGTCCGAAGGTGTCGGTACTCTTTTTATCACGTAGGACTATTGTACAGCTTATGAATCAGTTCCATAGGTGTACTTACTTTTCACATATCGAAGTGTATTGTACACACAAGGTACATATTGTACATACGTATACATATACATATAGATGTATTATAAAACGATGAGCGGATGTGCAGATCGTACTAAGTACTAGGAATGTAATAGCAGGGCTGTTGATTTTTCTTTTTGACTACTGTTAGGTATTAGTTTTTAGAGATTACGATTATTATTACTATTATTACTACTACCGCTATTATCATTGAATATTATTAACGTTCTGATTATTGCGATTATTATCGATCTTTTCAACGTTAACGCCACAAAGCTTAGATACAGCAAACGGGGGAACCATGACAGCCGCGAGTCAAAAGAAAAGAAAGGAAAGAAAACGAACAAAAAACGTGAGAAGGAATTTTCGTTTCGTTTGAAAAATTTCGCGCACGATCCAGTACGGTGTGTATGTTTGTTTTAACGATATACGAAAATAGATAATGGCGTGTGCGCGCACGCGTGCACGCGCCAAGCGATTTCGAATCGACAGCGCCAAAAAAAAAAAAAAAAAAAAAA
>NT_176574.1:1033273-1046733 GCF_000188095.3 Bombus impatiens
AAAAAAAAAAAAAAAAAAAAAAGAAATAGTATACACGCGAGTTTTCCAAGTCGATCAAAGCGAATCAAAGAGTAAAAATTGGTAGGGCGGGGAAGAAAGGGAAAGAGAATCGCGAAGTAAAAAAGAAACGAACGGAACGGTAAAACGGGAACGGGACGAAACGTAGATACGATTTAAAAAGTGACAAGAAAGAAACAAAGAGAGAAAGAGAGAGAGCGAGAAAAGTATATTCGCGTTAGCGTGCCTCGAACTCCTTTGTGTATCGTAGGGTCTGTCTCGGCGATCCTTTCTGTCTTCACGCTGAAAACAAGAGGAAGAACAATTCTCTGCGCGCGTATGCCTGAGGCTTTTGATTTAAAACGAGACTCGAAGTCACCGGGCAAGACTGATTTTTAACTCGCAAACGCTTGCGAATATAAGAAAGAATACACACACACACACACACAAAAAAAAAAGGAAAAGAAACGAAAGTAAAGAAAAGGGAAAAAGAGAGGAAAAGGAACGGTCTTTTTTTTTCGCCTTGCGTTTTTTTCTTTCCGTTGGTTTTTAGGTACACGCGAATGTCGTACGTAATATTTGTATACGTATATATTTGTATTCATGCGAGAAAGGCGATAGGACAAAGTTCTGTTCGACATTCTTAGGTGCAATGAGAACGAGAGAGAGAGAGAGAGAGAGAAAAAGCGATGATCTTCATGTTGGCTAGTCATTGTACAGCTCTATGAGATACTAATCGTACTACTAAAGCTGTGATTAATAAAGCCTCCGTGCATATGTTCGCGCAGCTCCTAATTAGTATAGTGATAACGTATTTTGTAGCTTGTTACGATTGTAAGGTACACAGTAGATAAGCTCGTAGGTATACCTAGTAAAAAAAAAAAAAAGAAGTTGCAGTTCCGAATTGATCGGTCGATTTTTCATTCCGATCTCTATTTTTCTTTCTCTTCTTCTTTTCTTATTTCCACTTCTATCCCTTCTATACTTCTCATTTATTTCTCGATCTCTTCTATTCTTTCTTTCTTCCTTCCACTTTTCTTCCCCTTCGTCCCTTATTCCTATTTACACTTTCTTGTCCCAGTGTTCTCCTTCTTATCTCTTTTTCTATTAAACGTGCCTTTCCGGTGCTGGACAAGCTGACGTATCATCACGTGAAAATAAGAGGAAAGGTTCGAAGGAAATGATAGAATATAACGAGCCTCGCTCGTCTCAAGTATCCTGCGAGTTGTTTTGTTATTTGAGATAGCGTCGAGAGTTTGTCCTTTTTTTTTGCCCTCCCCTCCGATCCGTTCTTTTTTCTCGGATTTTATCTCAGATTTTTATCCGTCTTGTCCGTATTGTATCGTTGCATCGTTCATTTTCGCGAAGCGTACCGTGTGAAGGATCTTGTGAGAATAGATTTTACGTGTGTCGTTTATAGTTGTTTTCACGTAGCATTTTGGTTTTTATAGAAAGATGTAACTATTCTTATGAAGTTTCGTTTGTTGTTTAGGTTTAAGAGATCGAGTTTATTTGCGTGAAATTTTTGTAGGGTGATGAATCGGAGATTAACGTTTAGTAGCAGTATTACGTGTAATAATAATAATAAAAAATGATATAACATAAAAAAATATCAGTAATCTCGCAAGATTTCACGAAAATATTCGTCCATTGACGAACTGTACTACAGGAATGATGTCGAGCAATTTTTATCCTGACACGTTGCGTTCGAATCTTTTGTATAAATGGACCGATGGAAAATTTGTAGGGTTCACTTCTTTTTTTTTTTTGTTTTCATCGTCGACTCACCCTCGAATTTATTTCTCGTTTATACCCTTATAGCATAAGAGTTCGTTTAAAGGAAGCGATGCCAGGTTGAAATTTTAAATCGGAGAATCTCCTGCTTCATTTTGGCATCGCGTATTTCTACATTTTCGTCAAACGTTAAATCTTAACAATGAGCGATTATTTTCGTAAATGGTTGAAGGCGATGCGGAAAATTGACGTTTTTGATTTTAGAAAACGAACAACAGTCGCTCGATCGACAATGTCGATTTATTCCTCAACGATAGTACTGTACAGTACCGTATCATGCGAACCTGACGAACCTGTCTTTTATTTTTCTTTTTTGTTTGTACGGATGAAAAACGACGAGAACTGTTTCACATAACGCACTCTAGTAACACGGTTGGTAGATACGTCAGGAATGTTGTCCAGCATCGAAACGTGCAAACCTCGTATCTTCCGGATCAGTTTAACGATCTCAGTAATTTCGACCGCCATTCCGCGGACGTAAGTTAGTACGTAACACGAGAATTCTTATTTTCGTTCGTGACGTGTATATCAAAGATCCGTGTATTTTTCATAAGAAGAAGGGAGGAAGATAGGTCCTTTCTTTGAAAGAGCACGCGTCGGACCAATATGTAAGAAAATTTTAAAAAGTAAACCAAAAAAGTGGGGGGGAAAAAAAAAGAAAAGTAACAAGAAGAAGATCGATGGAAAAGAGCGTAACAAAGAAGAGAAAAAAAGGGTAAAGGAAAGGACAGTGGATGAATGGCAGAGGGACAAAGGGCGTGGATGAATTAATTAAAAAACATCTCGCGCCTGGTATCATCGTACATCACATAGAAATACGCTGCATCTTTTTTCTTTCGCTTCTTTCTTCTTTTTGTTACCTTCTTTCTTCTATTTTGTTAGTTCTTCTTTCTTGCTAGTTTTCTTTGTCTTATTCGTTAGGACGCGAGAAACACGCGACTGGAATGTTAATTTCGCGTATAGCTGAGAATAGAAAGGAAGGGAAAGGTCGAAGGTGACTGGTCTCGCGGATGTGTTCCTCGCAAAAATTTTCCTGGTCGAGCTTTTGTATATACATATATATATGTATACACGTTATATGTAGTTGACCTGTAAAGGAATCAAAATGGGAGGGGGGAGGGGGATTAAACAAGAGAGACAAATAGACATAGTATATCGTAGAAGTGCCACCCACCTTCTAGAGAAGTCGCGTAGTTAAGCGATTACACGTAGCTATTTTTCAATCGAATCTCTTGAGGTCGTCGTCGGTTTAGAATCGTCTTTGTTATACGCGGAACCAGCATTCTTCAAAAACCCCTCTCGTATAATACGCGAACCTGTCTTCTTTCGTTTAACGAGAGTCTTCTCTCTTAGCATCGATCTCTCTCTCCTCCCTTTTTCGTTATTTCTGTCTTTCTCGTTCGTCGAAACGAATTTTTAACGTTTAAAGTATTACTCTTGTATCCACGACCTGTGTATATAGTCTTAAACTTCTCGTCGTTCTTCTTCTTCTTCTTATATTGTTCTACCACGAGTGAACGCGAGAGGCCGAGTGTCCGAGCTGTTAAAAATTTCGTCGTTTAAAACACGCTTCTTCGAAGCTTGAATCGTTGTCGCTCGCGTTTTTCCTTTTGTCGTTTTTCTTTATTTTTTTCTTTTGTGTTCCTGCATCTTCCCTTCTCTTTTTTATATGTGTAGAGAGAAAAAGATTCGTCGATCGTAGATGTATCGATTTATTCTTCTTCTTTTATACGAAAACGCGGAACAATTTCGTGCCGCGATTCCTCGCGTCAACTTCTCTTCGCGGTAATACGCGTTGGAGAACGCATCGACGAAACACGATCACAGTCATTTGTATACGAGAAACAAGTTATTAATTGTTGCTCCGAAGGAGAATCGAAAAAGGAAAGTCAGTGAAATGTTATTATCGGCAGTCGTGAAATATGGGTGTCTTCAGGAATAGCGATATTCCGTGCAATGTGATTATTGTGTTATCGAACCACGATATTTTTTACATGACCGTTCTAAAAAGAAAAAGATGACTATAATTTATATATGCATATATATATATATGTATACATATATCTATGTATCTATGTGTATATATATATATACATATATGTATGTATTTGTTGAAAATATTTTCATTTGTATGCGATTAAAATTGCGTTCTCATTTGACGATTTAAATGTACATACGTTATCACGATAATTATTATTATATTATATTATATTATTATCATCATTATTATTATAATTATTATAATTATTATTTCGTGCTCGCCTGTGTCAGTATTATGTTTCTCATTCGAAATCTCGACGCATGCGGATTGGTTCGTCTCACTCGTGTCTTTGAAACCGTGTCCAAAGGGACGCTTTTTCGCCATCTGTTAAATATTAACGACGTTTGCGCCGTTCGATTCGCGATTTGCCTGCTCGCGAAGTAAATCGTGCGTTTTCTAACGAATTCTTGACGACTACTTCCTCAAAGAGAGGTTATTTCAAACGTACAACACATATATTTGCATATTCGACGCACGAACGTCGACACGCTAATAAGATATCAAAACAAAGATGTATGGGTATTTGAAAGATTCAAGGATTTTTGTAAATTCGACTTAAGTATTTTAGGAAGCCGATCAAAATTTAAAGAGTCAGCTAGTAAATAATTTTATATATGTTTTTTTTTCTTTTTGACATTAAAACTATTTACGTATTTATTATGTGTTAGTTTATTTATCTGTTAAGGAATATTATCCGATTGGATCGGATACATTCCGTACGAGGATCTAATCCATATCCTAAAATTTTTATCTTATACAATTTTTTAACTTACGAAAGTTATATTTAATCTCAATTGGTACTTAAAATATACTTTTCCTCCTTATCTAATTGTAGTTACGTCAAATGATTATATTTATTTGGAATTAATATATCACGGTGTTTAAAGTTCCTGTATATCAAGCACGATGCTTTGAAAAGGCAATGTGGTTTATTTTGACCTTATAGTACCAATTGAGGGTTATTACTACCTTAATGATACCTTTACATAACACGTTCGTACGACTGGGCTAATGTAGTCTAAAGTATTACAGTATCGTGTTTAACGCGCCTTCTGTAACGCTATAAATTATTTGTCAAATGATTTTTCAATTATTACGAAATAAATCTCGAACCAAGTTCTCAAAATCTTCTACCACTCGATAAGTATTTTCAATTTTATAATTTCTTTATTACGTTAATTTTAAATATTTTATAATTACGAGATCGAAACGTACTTACGGGATAAGAAATATTCAAAGTTTTAGTTCGATTTAAGATTAAACTTATAATATTCGTCAACTTGCGATACAGAGATACACGTGTATTCTTATGAAAAGGGAAATTCGAAATTCCTGCTTCGTTGAGAAATAAATTTATATCGCGTTCTAAACAGCAAAAATTAATCGTCCGAGAAAAGATTAGAATTATGATTTTTGACGAGTCGAGTGTAATTTTCAGCACTCAAAAATACCCATGATCTAAGATGAGATATTTCGAATTTTTATTTTTAACACACGTCCGCGATGCTCGATACGTACTTTCAAATAGCCATACGTTTTCATAAATAACGTCCGGCGCTTGTCCTTTTGTACCGAGAATTTCACTGTTCGATGTTTTCATTTTAGACTGGCAAAATTCGATGGCATAAAATTCAAGCAACATTTGTCGCTAGACGCAACGTTTATTCGTCAAACGACACAAATCATCGATGATAATTAACATTTCTGTTCATTGAGTAAACGGACATCGATAGACTGTCTTTACGATAAATAGAAAAGAACAAGGGAAAGAAAAAATAACAGTATTTAAAAAGGGTTGTTTCTACGCGACGCTCGAATCGTAATTGTCGTAGAGTTACCAAAATATACTCTGTTCTGTTTGTTATTAGACGAGCTTTTTGCATGCGATTCGAATAAGATTCGAAAGAAAAATACGTCGATTTGATCGATCGAATTGATTTAAAGAAAGTTGATTCGATACGAAGAAATTGACCAATTCGAAGGAAATATCAATTGAAAGAAACGTTTTACACGAATATTTAAACGAGAGCAAATTGTTCCAAATCGTAGTATTTCGATTGGAAAATTAAACGCTGACACTAGAACTACCATATTCGGCGATGTGATGGGGTTCAGATTTTTTGTTTTTGCTAACAACAAGCGGATGCTTTTTTGGCAAGCTTGTAGTTATATGTATTTACTTATTTATTTACATAATCTCTTATGTGCATATATATGTATATAATATACTCAAGTATACATTGCAGTTAGCGTAGTTCTAGTGTTAAATTGTTCAAAAGTACAATTTAGTTTTTCATATTATCAAAAAAGAAAGAATCAAATGTGTGTAAAAAGAAGGCAGAAATAACACGTGGCTGATATGTACGCTGCACATTATCTAATGATATTTCTCCTTGATTTTGATGAATTTTCCATACACGTGTATGACAAACGTTTATAAACATTTTATTCGTAGATATACACGAACCAATACTCTATACGACCTAACAAAGTTTATCAGAAATAACGCGTCAGGGATATCGGTCCAAAATGTCCTGTAAGAGAAAATCATCATCGTCGTACAAATTTCCATCACCGACATTGATTTAGATCGTTTTAATACCGCGATTTATACCGACAAGCTATTTTCAACGAAGAGAAGCGTACGAAAGAATTAGAAGACCATTAACGAAGTTTAAAATCGTCGCTCAGTGACGTAACAAACATTTTATGCAAACGATCGAAATCCGAAAACGATAAAGACAGAGTCGCGAGGCGGGCAGTGTCTGGAAAGGAAATCTTTCATTTTCTACCTGAAACTCCGATCGACCATCGAGATAATAACGTGGAAAAGATCGAACGAAGGCGTTCGCACTTAGATTTTGTCGTTCAACCGTGTCTCGAACTGCAGGATCCTACAGGTGGACGAACTTGGATTGTACAGATACATTTTCGAGTCAGAACGATGCGCAGAAGAAAACAGCCTGCCATACGATCGACTTTCGCGTCTTCGGTTCGGTTGTTCGATTTTTCGCATGATCATGATCGTACAATTCGTCCATTGGTATTTAACGATTTATTATACTATCACTACATATCTCTATTCTATCAATTCCTTCACGATCGACGTGAAGGTTTTGCGAAAGATCTCAAAGTACGTGTTTCGATTTGCTTTCTTCTATTTTTCCTTTCTCCCTTATCCGTTCGTTTCCGTGTTCGTCGTCGAGAAAGATCGGTCAGTCGAGAAATCGAGTGGATTGAGAATTCTTCGCAGGAAATACGAGCCGTCTGGAGATTTGTTAGACCGCACCGTGTTCTACCGGTGATCGGTAGATTTCGTCGAGTCCCGATGAACGTAACTGGTTGTAATAGCTGGAAAATGGTGGACAAATCTTACGTTCGATAAGAGTACTTTTCGATCTATGCGAGGATACTTCGCGAGTGATTCAGGTGCGAAGCGAAGATTTATTTTCGAACACCGACTGGTTCGAGTCGGCAAAATTTCCCCGCAAAGCTGCAAATCTTGCGAATCGTTCGATTTTACTCGCTTCGATTTGCTTTTCTTACTATTTTCACGTTTCCTATTCGAAATTCTGTTCGACACTATGAACCGTATATAAAGGTAACGAGCAATAAACCAACCATATTCCTATCCTACTTACCACGACCAAGTACGTACTATCGTTATGAAATTTTAAGGAAACGCTCTTAACGAGATAGACAGTGTACACGTTGAACGCGTTGATAACGACGAAGCGCAACCGAAAGTTACGATTCGAATCAGAATTTTTCGGAACGATCGATACAGCTCTGGATCAAATTTATAGACGCGGAACGAGAAAGTGAAAAGATATGGCACGATTCTGCGATCCATGCAAATCAGATTCCGATGCATTTATCGAAGGTGTAAAGGTACTAAGAACGTATATTAATAAAAGATCAAACGAAAGATGCAAATTTCTTGATTAAATTAAAAGAATATACGATTAAACAGAAAGAAAGAAATGGAAACGGGAAGGATCGCATTATCGTGGTGTTATTAGGCTAATAATAAAGTAATAAAAGCCATCGTCCGCTTTTATGTTTGTCGACTGGATGTAGACGTACGGCTCGAGGCTCGAAACAGTTCCTGATCCGGGTTCGAACACTTTTGTCGGTGCTTTATCGCGCAGGCTGATCGGCCCTATATACACATTTGTGATACTCGATTCCGCGCAGCCCTGGCTCGGACGTTGAATACTCTCGCTCGTCTCCTGGTACGAGCAGCGCGTGATGTAATTAAATCGACTTTCGCGGTGGGTGGAAGGTAGGTGCGGGGAGGATTAGAGGTGGATTAATCAGCGAAGACCGGAGGAAGGGAAAAGAGGGAGGAGAAGTAGTAGTTCGGTTGATAAGGGCCACGTGAATCGGGTGGGAGGGGAACGGGTGGTATACGAATTTAATAAGAGCGAAATCAATCTCGATTTATTATCGAGGTCTATGGTCGGTCTATCTTTTAAAAGAGGGAAACGATAAAAGGTGGTAAGGGGTGTGAGGTGATGGATGAATACAAAAAAGCGGTGAGGTGAAAGACGAAAAGAATGGAGAGTGGGAGGGAAGGGGCGATGATGAGCCGAGAAAGAAGGAGTAAGAGAAAGATTAAAAACGATTAAAAACGATGCTCGCGTCGCTCGACATTGCGCCTGTACCATTTTGCTTCTTTAGCAGAGTACAATGCCATTTATTTTTATAATACGTTTACGTAGGATAGCTATTATTTTTATAGAGGTTTATCGTGCTACCAGTAAGTCTTATAGAGGCCTGCGAAATAAAAATAGTGTAGGATTTTTCACTAGGAGCCGCGGATTCCACGATATAAGATACATATAAGGTCACCTGGGATTACTGATGTGACGACGAATAAGAGAGACACGCACTTCTAGTACTGGCTTTTATTTTCCACCACGCGTTTCTTACGCACGTTCTTCGACGAGTTCCGTGTATCAAACGGAGCGATGCTTGTTCAGGGACGATCCGTGATTCAGTAACAAGCAGCCCGTATTTCGAAGTCACGCGACCCTCGTGACATCCGCAATTTAGAAATCGAATTTCCTCAGTTCGTTGCGATTTTTAGAGAAACGGGAGAACATAGCAATAAAAGGAGACGAATAATACGATGGTTTGCACGAATGGAAACGCGACCGTGGCCGCCTCGACGATACTTTCGGGGATCTTGAACCGTCATTTTCGAACGTTGACGATGGATTATCGTGGAGGCGATGCAACGTAGGCGAAAGTAACACGCGATATTTCTTCCGCTAATTGATGCTTCTCACGTGGAATTAGCCTCGGATGAACGTTCGGGCAAGCCTCTTGATGCGTTTCGTATCGCGATTTTCAACGCGGGTGTTCCCTGCAGAGAAAACACAGTAAGGTCGTACGTCGATGAACCTTCGAAAGATACGTTTCGTTCTATTTTAAATATTACGCGAATATAAATCTTCGACTAATCTGCTCTACGTAAAATACGATTGTACGTTTAAAAAATAAAATTTCGAACAAGATAGTTGGCAACAATTTAACGATCGGATAATTGGAAAAAGGCCTTGCCATGTTTCTACGTACATAATTGTACGAACTTGCCTCGAGAGACTTATCACGAACAAATAACGTAATCTTCTAATCAAACAGCCATTAAAGCTAGTGTAATGTACACACCTTGATGCCATTATGTCATACGAATAATTAAAACGAAGCTATAGAGTCAAGCAGTGTCATGGACACGCGATACCGCGCGAGACGCGTTGAAAACAAGCGACCCTCTCCGTTTTGCAGTGTCGCCGATGATTTTCCGTTCGAAGTGCACCGATATTTTACTAAACGAAGTCTTGGTACAACTTGTCGCGTGTTGCGTCCTGTTTCAGAGACCTCCGTTTCTAACGTCTTCCCCAGTCGTCGAAAGTATTCCACTGATTTCTGTTCGAGTTGCCACTTTTAATAGGTAAAAACAGAATCGAACTTTTCGCAAACGCGTAAAAAGTATACAGGACATACGTACGCGCGTACACACACGTACACACGATTTAATTAACATCGGTATGGTCTACGATAAACCCGAGGGTGCTAAACCAGCAGCAAAGAGAAGCGAAAAGATGAATGAATAAAAATAAAAAAGGAAAAAAAAAAGAAAGAAAGACAGGAAAGAGCAGAACGCAGGAAGCTAGAGAGGAAATAAAAAAGAGGCGGGGAGGAAGGGAGAGATCGATTGGCTCGTTAGGCCATGAGCATAGGAGCGTAAGATTTGTTATTCTTAATATTTTTCCTCGGGTCGAGTCTCGAACGGTGCCTAAAAAGCTTCGATTAAAAACGGCGAACGAGAAATAAAAAGCAAGTTCTGAATTGCGTGTCGACGAACATTTTTTAAGAACACAGAGAAAAAGGGAAAAAACAGGGATTGTTTATCGGATTGTTGCGGTATGTTGTTTCGCGTTATCCTCGGCAAAGAATAAGGAAAAGCAAGATCGCACGATTCGAAGTGGGTAAGAGCGAATTAAAAGAAAGGGAGGGAGAAAGCAGGAAATTAATAACGGGGAGAAATAGAGATGGATGATCGATTCATCGGAGGAACAAAAGATTCTGATACGACACGACGATAAAGATAAGATATACCTATATACATACCGTCGATGCGTAGAAAGTACCGTGTCATATATATATATATATACATATATATATATATACATATACATATTATATATAACAAAAATACGCGCGTGTGTATGTATGTACGTGTATGAGTGAATTTGCATATTTGAAAAATGTGCGTGCGTATGCGTGTATGCGTGAGACGTTAAACAAGAGGATTATCATAGTGCTCCGTTTAAGGAAAGCACGCAGGCTGTGGCGAAAATCGTGCTGCAACCGGTTGTAGGATTATTTTTCTGTGAAAAAGTAGGTCGACCGTGGTGGAACAAGTTTTGTTCGGTACGAAGTCTGGTTTTCAGGGAAATTAACTTTCAATATCGTAAAATACACGGGTGGTCGCTTAACGTTCTAGGAAAACGAAACTACAGATGGAAATCAAAAATAATACTATTTTCTTCGAAATTGTAAACGATACTGTTAATCGTTATTCCACGGGACCGTATGAGATATAGATGATGTTCTATGGTGTAATATTACTGCACTTCGCGCGATATTTTGATCGGCTGTAACGATAATTCGATGTTTCGAGCGTATGTCGAAAAATCTTTATACGATTTTGAATCGAACAAGAAGCGGGAAGTTATGCCAGCCGATTATCGTGTTTAAAAAGAAGACTTGAGAGTTGGAATAATAATTAATCGAGTAACGCGAAGCAATCGAATATCAAAATACAGGTTTGCCGAAGTAAAGCGACTCGCAACTTATCGAATCAAATGTACGCGTTTTGATGATAGAGACTATCCTTGAACACATTGGAGATTTGTTACACGAGAAAAAAGAAATAGACCCCAGCCCTGTCGCTTATTTTTACATAGAAAGAGTGATCCAGCTTCTAGCGACAGCACTACTTTTGGCGCATCCTGTTTAATCGAAGAGAATAATTTAAAGCTACAGATCTAATATAAAGGACAATGAACAAGTATATATAGATAGGTTACGCCGATACATGTATGTACCTATAAAACATAAGACGAGAGTACGCACTTTTGTAATAGTAGTTTTGCGAAACAAAAACGAAAAAAAAAAACGATAAATGATAGTGAATGATATATATATATATATATGATACATATATATATATCACGTATGTTAGATATATATATATATAAATATAATGAAGAAAAAAGAATTGACGCTTGATACACCATAGTTTTCACCGACATATCCTGGTTGAACACATCCCCTTTACGTACATACTGCATATTAGTTCTTAATTATGATATCACCATAAGATTACTACACGAAAATATAGAGTATTTTATGAGTAAAACTGACGATAATATTATTATTATTAGTGATTATTACAGATCAATATTGTTTATTGCGATTCTTGATTATTGTCGTACAATTACGATTATGATTATCGAGAATATAGGTACGTATAATAAACGTAACGATGGTACAACTAAGGCAAGTATGTACTGTACATAGCTGTCACTTATCCTTTGCCCCACCATACAACCATAAGAAAATATATAAATACATGTATATATAAATATATATACATGCATTTATATATGTATATATATATATATATAATATAAATATATGAAGCCATTATATTGCAAAACATTAATCTCATTGTTATACTAATAATTATTTTGAAATACTATTGTCCTTATTATTATTTTATCGTAAACCATTGTAATTATTATTAATATTATTATTATCATCGCTACTTTATATGATTACCACGATAAGAATATGTTAAAACCGCGTGTAATTTTAATTAGCGTACGATATTATTATTGGCGAAAGTAGATCCCTCACTCTTAGCTAAGACAGATAGAAAACTTTATATTCTTATTTTCTTCACGGATTGGATTCTACCTCACTTTCATTGCTATTATTGAACAGCCGCTAAACGCGTGAAAAGCTTAGGAAACGAAGAACAATGGAACAAAATATAAGAAATAGACGTCCTCCGCGTACTTTCCTTTTTTTCTATCTTTCGATTATTTCGATAGCGAAGCGATTGCGCTGATAAAACAATTTCAAATCGGATCAAAGTGCAACTACTTATCGTTGATGTTGTTATTAATTATTTGTTGAAACTGCAGCGACCTCAGCCTGTGATAGTTAAAAAGGATATTATTTAAATTAAGTATCCGCTGTATTACACGAAACCTAGAGCATCGATCGGCTACGCATAGTCTCGAAGGATCGAACTATGTCTGTACGTGTCGTGATTTAACTTTTGTTTGGGTAGGCCCTTGTGCCTAGAACCAAGCTCGTTACGATATAATATTGTAAATTATTTGTAACTCGAGAGAATGAAAAAAAAAAAAAAAAAATAACAACAAAGAGATGGCTCGATACAATGTTGCGTAGAATTTAAGTATTATCGTCTGTATTAGTCAGACTTTTGTAAATCTTAATTTTGTAATGAGCTTCACGCTACGTAGTGCAATATGTATTGTTATGCGTTCTAACACGAAATTTTCACAGTAATTTGCTATAAAAGATATTGTAATTCACGAATCTGTTGCGTTTCTTCGATGAAAGTTCGAACAAAGGATTACTCAAGAATCGACTTTTTCTTGATTCGTACTTGTTATGTAATACGTCGTAATGTTTGTAATTTTATCTAATTTTACCTATAACTGCATGTGATAAGAGAGAAAAGTGTAGTTACAGAGCACGTAAAAGTAAAAATGCAACAAGTGTCATTGAGTGCTTTAAACAAATACACGTAACAAACGCTGTGCGCTTGTGATTATGACTATTTTTTCTTTTCGTTTTTTTCTTTTTTTTTGTTTAAGATAAAGAGAAAACTAATCCAGTTGTTTCTTCTTTTCTTATGTATGTTGGTGACGTGTGAAAAGGTTCGAAACGAACGAGTTTCCATACGGTATGTTCCTTTATTAGGTGAAACACGCAAGAATCACTTATAATTAGCTGTAATATAATCGCCTGTAGGGCTTCGTAATATTTTTTCAATATATATATATGTATATGTATGTAT
>NT_176574.1:1047338-1090988 GCF_000188095.3 Bombus impatiens
TATATATATATATATATATATATATATATATATATATATATATATATATATATATATATATATATATATATATATATATATATATATATATATATATATATATATATATATATATATATATATATATATATATATATATATATATATATATATATATATATATATATATATATATATATATATATATATATATATATATATATATATATATATATATATATATATATATATATATATATATATATATATATATATATATATATATATATATATATATATATATATATATATATATATATATATATATATATATATATATATATATATATATATATATATATATATATATATATATATATATATATATATATATATATATATATATATATATATATATATACATATATATATATATACATATATATATATATATATATATATGTATATGTATGTATGTATGTATATGTATACATTATATTAACTGTATTGTGATGTTAACTTAAGCCATGGACAGAAACGTAGGAGAGATTTTTCGAGGTCGCTGTAGTAAATCCTCTTGCTGGGGTGAGGTATCACTTTCTCAGTTTTTTAGCTTATTCGACAAGCGCCGATAAACAAGCGGATGTCGATTATTCTCGATGAATAAAAAAAGAAAAACCAGAATGTACTCGCATAATTATCTTTGAATGGTAAAATGGCGATGATTGGGAACTGTACATTGTGATCAGCAAACAGACTACAATGTAGTTTGTTCGTGATTGAATGAACAAACGGAAACACTTGTGTAATAAAGTAGATATCCATAAAAAAATATCATCTGTATTTTCTATTCGCTTTAGTTTTATTATACTTTTACTCCATTTCAACGTCGACGACAGCATCCTCTACGATAACCTGTTCCGATGTCACAGGTGTCTGTATCGTAGGTAAAGGATCAGGAGAACGGGTGTAAGTATTACTGCTCAAGTGTTCTTTAAAATATTCACCACCTCTTTCCTCGTATTCCTTCTTACTCACTAAGAATTCAGGAAGGTTTCCATTCAAGCCAAAATCCCTGGCGCCATACCATGCATCTAGACTGGTATTTTTTGCAATATTTATTCGAAAACTCGATCCAAATGGTCGTATTTCACGAAGTTCACGATTCAATCTTTCGAGTAAGCCAGGAAATCTTGTCGGTCCACCCGTGAGAAATATATTTCCCACGAGTCGCGTCTGCTGCTCGGGCGGATAAAGCTTCAAAACGAAATCGATTGTCTCTGCAATGCCAGCTTCCATTGAACCAATCATCGATGGTTGAAATAATACTTCCGGAGCTCTCAAGCGTTCTACCCCCACGTGTAATTGATGAGTTTCTCCAGGAATCATAGGAACGTTAGATCCAGCACCATCGAATTCTGGATCGTGATGTCGTAGTACATCTTCCAATTCCATAAGCTTTTCTTGTTCTACCTCCGAGTCTGAATCTCCACCTTCCTGTGAAAGACAAATTAGAAACACGGTACAACTTTAACGTTATAAATTTCAGCGCGAAATGACAATAAATTAAAATTTACACAAACCCTATTTATAACTTTATAAACATCCCAATCTTCGTCTCTCATACCAAAATCATCATCGCGTTTTTCTTTTCTCGCCAATTGGCTTATTATGCGCATTCTTTCCTGTGCAGCAGCTGTTCTACGTTTCGCCATATCTTGTCTACGTTGTCTTTTTGCCAGTCGTCTTTCTAATATTTCTTGCCTATAGTGTAAAGAAAAATATATCGTAACATCGTTATAAAAACAACGAAGAAATCATTGGTTACCTTTTCTTTCGAACACCAGCGATCCATTCGTCAAAATCTTGTTGATCTTTAGGTTGCAAACTCGATTTTATTTTTGGTTTTTGTTCTTCCATCGCGATATTCTCCTCTTGCGAGTTAGCCGCTACTATCTTTTGTCTGGTTCTTTCTACTTTTGCTTGCAGATTATTAATCATTTTTATCAGATCTGCCTCATTTGCGAGAGAATAAGTTTTTAACGCTTGATCAAATTCATCCGTTTCACCTTCTTCTAATAAATCTTGAACGGCTAATAATTGATTTAGTTGTTCTTCGTCTTCTGCTAACTACAAATAACGATTATGTTTCGATCGTTCGTATCTAAATAAATTTATGGAAATAGATTTATAGAAAATTACTAACTCTCTCTTCTCTTTTTCTGGCGTTGATTTCCATTAATCTTCTAGCTAATTCGCGTTTCCTTTCCTTCTGCTGCTCGACTGTTAGACCAGGAGTATTTGCAGGAGCAACATAGGGTAATTGAACTCTTAATACATTTGTATCGTAATGATCTGGATCCGCCCATTTAGAAATTTCATCTTGATAACTTAAAGCTATCATCGAATGTTCATGTATTAATTCCTATATAGAGAAAATGGAATTATACGTTCTTTAAATCGTCATAGCTGGTGTATGCGATAAATCATCCATATACCTCTGCTCGACTAGGTGTAATTGCATTTACGTGTACTGGATATTTAAGTTGAAGCAACCTGTGCATGTAGGACGTAATGTGATATCCACCAACATTGATCCTTCTTGAGTTTACAGGATCTGCCTTACCATCTAATATAGGTATTATGTGCGTAGTGTGATATCCAATACTGATTATTAAACCATCCGGTGGACAATTATTATGCTGATAAGAAAATAAGCAATCCACTCCATATGCTATCGCAGGTACGTTGTAACATTCGAATAAAAGTTCAGCCATCACTAAAACGAATACAGCCATTACCTTCGACATAAATCTTAAAGTAACCTCAAATTTGTTTGTACGCTTATGTACTTACAGTTTCTGGAATAATTAGGATTCAGAAACGCTTCTGTTAAAATAATAGGATGATTTACCGCACCCTCTGTATCTATTCCCATATGAGTAAACGTGTAATCAAATATTTGTTCCTGTGCTTCAAAATGCGTTACCACGTTTCGATCAAACTGTGTTTTTAATTGAAATCGAACAGCTTCGATATTAGCTATGTCATTTCCAACCTGAGGTTCACCGTCCTTTTTTCCACGTTCCTTGCGTGGTTTTGCAATAAGATTTTTAAATATTAATTGGCATTCTTTTTCAGTAGCCCAACCAACTCTACAATTGTACGATCCTATAAGAAATCATTCGCAATTTTTTATTCCATTTACTTTATATTATATCTGTACTTGTAATTATATATTTATATGATATAATCAAACAATGTATTTAACTTACCATTATCAATTACAAGCGGAGTTGCTTCGCATTTTACTGTATCTGGATAAAGATGAATAATATCAGGTACAGCTTTTATGTCTTTTAATTCAAGAACTTCCATTATATATTTATGATATTTATTCCTTCTTTTTTAATAGATCATAAAGAATACTTGCATGCGTCGGTGCTTTGGGACATGATGTAAACAATATAACCAGTCGAGGAACTGTAATATCGACGAAATTGAAATACCAGCTACAAGATGGCGTGTAAATGCAAATGCGTTGTATCACCAACGTTTTAGTCAATGATTGCATCACGCGCAATCAATTCAAACGTTTTAAGAAAGAACATATATTTCAACTTTAATCTTTACCTTACTTACTAGTATTAATTATACTTCTATTCATTTTTCTATGTTGCGTGATATTTTGATTACTAACCTCACTTTTTGAACAAAATTTTTACAGTTTTTCCAAGTATTTCGTATATCACGCTCTATCAAAACTTTTCCCTCTTAACAATCGCAACTAACATAATATCTTGTTGTAAAGGTATCATAAAATAGTCCATGTTTCCTTTGTTCGTAATATTTGTTCTTATCATTTTCGCGCTTTCGCATATCCGTAATAAATCACGAACGAGTAACGAATGACGAGGCGACGTGATACGTTTGACTTTACAGCGCGAATCTAAATTGTTCTGCTTTCGCGGTCATTGGCCACAGGATATCGTTAAAAAAAACGATCGTTTGACGAAAGAAGAAAGCGAAATCGTATTTTTATTCAAATCACCGAAGGTTCGCGATCTCCTCTTCTCGTTTCACAATCGCGAGTATGTTTCACTCTCACGTCCGAGTTCTAACGTTTCGACGCGTGATTTTTTCATCGTAAAAGCCCGCGTATCGAGTCGTTTGCGCAAAGAACCATCGATCCTCTTATCTTATCAGCGAAACGTATAAAGATAATCCGTAAAATATCGCGAGAAGTCCTGTCGCCGGGTGTCGGTGAAACGTTTAAAGATTCGTAAAATAGTGGCGAAAGAGAAATCACGAGGAAATTAAAGGAACGTGGATCATGTTGACGAAGAGCATAAACAGAGCGAGAATATCGGGCGCCACGCGTATTCAAAGCATCCGGAAGAGAACGTGTGCGCAGAAGTAACGATATTAACATTCACGGACCCTTTCAAAGCGTTGCGCAATTATAATTTCACAAACGCGCGTGAAATCGTACGAACTGTTGTCGATCGATAAAATAACACGGTCGTTCTTCGTTTATTGCTTCACTTGCGAACGCGTTGAAAGAGATGGCAACGAACGAATAGCGTTGAAAGTCGAAACGAAACGAAACGAAACAAAACGAACGTTATACCGATATTTACTCTGCTTGTGACATTGGTCATCCTCGAGTCGTTGACCTTCTCTATTCTTCAAGTCTACGCGTATCTCTCGTTTTCCCGTTAACATTAGACAAATTTGCATCGTCAACGTTAGATTAACATCTATCAAGAGCCGTACTTGCGGCAACTCTCAGCGATCTATTGGATCTAAATTTAGCACTGTCAACGCCCAACATCGGATATTTCCAATTCTCTGTTTCAGCGGCTTTCAACTCAACCATCGAGAAAACTTACGGAGGAAAAATTGTCAGAGCACGAAACGTTATGGCACAGATTAATACCAACGTGTCGGATGTTATTAACTTTCTATGGAATTCGACGATCAATCGACAACAACGTACGAAAGGCGTAATTACGAACTTAAGTGGAAAAAACGAAACCTACACGAACACATGTATCGCCAGTTACTTAATTGCTATAACGCGTGCTCTACTCTGCACGCGTTACGTGTATTTTCATAGTACGCGCACTCTGCAAATCTTCGCCTCATCGAACCTTCCACAAACGCGTCAAAAATCCTCGATCTACGTGCAACAAAACGAATTCTACTTCTCGCCAAGTAAACGAATTACTTCCGTGCCACGAACGTTTCCTTCCTGCAGTAGCAGTAGCGATAAGACAGCCTCCAGCGATCAATCTGCCCCTTTGTTCTGCCAGTAAATTATCTCGAGCCAGAAGCAACGCGATTGAATCGCTGCGTTGATCGATGATAAGCTGTGACCAGATCGCCTATTCGCGTACCCGCACAGAGAGGAGTAGGGTGAGATTGCGCGTTACCCGGAAGTGGCAGGGATATTGGTGTCGGTGATACGCGTCCGTAGCCGATGGAGAAATAAGAAGAAACGCGGGAAACAGAAAGCGAAACGGGCGCAGCGAAGGTTTAGGCGGTGAGACAGTATCGGCAGTCCCGTGGAAGAAAAGCGGCGATAGCAGAGCGAGCAAGCGAGAAAGAAGTTTCGGCGAAAGGGGGGTGGGGGTTGTGAAATGCAAGCAAGGATGCAGAGGTGGTGTGGCAGGCGAATCAGGACCAGTTTCAGGTCTGCGTTCACGTCATATCCACGTTGCTACGTGCTGTCGACGGATCGGAAGAGAAGGAAGAAGAAGAAGAAGAAGAAGAAGAAGAAGAGGAGGAGAAACGGAGGAGTAGCGTGTTTTGGGCCATTGTGCTTTCATCAAGGGTTTAGAGGCGGAGGAAAAAGAGAGAAAATAAAAAATTGAAAAAGGACCATGTTTCTTCGAGTGTTTTTCCTTTTGTTGGTCAGTGTGGTGACCTTGAGCAGAGCACAGTTTCGGTGTCCCGAGCCAAAGGGTTTCTTCTCGGATCTGGAACAGTGCGATCTTTATTACGCTTGCATAGACGGCAAGGCGGAGGAGAAGCTGTGCAAAGACGGTCTCGTCTTCAGAGACGACAACCCTAAGAAGGAACTCTGTGATATTCCAGCTAACGTGCCTTGCGGTGACAGGACTCTCCTTCGTAAGTTACGCTTTCCTTAATCGTTTGTATCGACGAACGAGACGTTATTAACGCTCGATGGCACCAGCCATTAGGTTCGGTTCTACGTTTACGTATCGGGAAACGATACGAGCGTGTAAAACGTACGACGATACGAGCCATCGGTGACAGATGTGGCTTACATCGAAGACGAGGTAGAAACGACTTAAACGAAAGGAGGTGTTAGTTTTGTTTCATGTAGGAAGATACACGATCTTAGGTGCGCGTCTGTCGCAAAATATTCGAATCGTAAGATCGAGTTTTACGTTTGTTATTCGACATGAACGTTCTGACTACTGTTTCGATCAGAGAAATATGAATTTAAATGTTTCAGCATTGGGGTATCATAATGAAAAACGAGTACGGAGAATTCTCTTATTTTTAATCTCGAACGGATCTTAAAGCGCATGTATTTTCAAACGACGAACTATGTAGTTTTTAGGAGTTTTACGTATAAACGATCTTTCTTTCAAGAAATTTTCACGTAAAAGCTATTGAAACATTCTTTGAATGATTTACGATAGACATCGTGACGAAGTAAGAATCAATTTAAAAGTAGTATCACGATTGTAAGCTAAATCTAATCTACGAGCGAGCGAATCGATCGGCGAAGTGCAATCGCGTAAAGATCGCACGATACCGAGAACTTCGAGAAGCGAATTTATGAGAAACCAAAGGTGAAAGTTACATGTCTGATTGCGCGCACCAGAATATTCCGGTCACACTATCTTCTATTTTCATGAAATTCCGAACAGCAACGTGATTCGAATTGTCGATGCGGCAGAAATTTGTATCGATGTCCCATATCGAACATCCAATCGCCCGATCTAAAAATGCAAATCAGGTTTTTTCCCGATGAACGCAGCTCGATTTCGAATGCGCGAATTCGAACGCGCGCTAAAAGAACGACGCGACGATTAGAATGCGTGGCGAAGTTGCGAAAGACGCGATAAATTAGGACGAACCGGTTTCTCCGTAAATCCTTGGCTAAATTCGTCTTCAGACGTGCTTTTAATCCTCCTTGGCCTTTGTCTTTCTTTTTTTTTTCCTCCCGCAAGCGTTCTTTTATCGCTCGAATCGAAATCTTAACTCGTATGCTAATCTTTCCAATTCCCGTGGATCGAGTGGAATCCTAGTGAAAGGACATTTCTTTCTCGCTTCGCGTATAACCTTGCGTTAATTAATATCGTTTCTACGTTATGTATAACGAATAATATTAAAACTTTAACGTAGCCCGTTACTTTAGCCTAGTAATTCTATTTTAATATTAACTTTCGATGCTTAATTATTCAGAGGAACCACAGCCGAGCAAAGGATGTCCACGAGCTAATGGCTACTTCAAACACGAGGATCCAACCGCTTGCGATCGTTTCGTGAATTGCATCGATGGCGTGGCGCAAACAATGCCCTGTCCGCCTGGTCTGATCTACGAAGACAAAATGTCCAGCTGTGTTTGGCCAGCAGATGCCAGTAGATTGTGCGAGAACGTGAAGAGAGACGTTCTCGACGATGGATTCGTTTGTCCCGATGGCGATGTGCCCGGACCACTCGGCAGAATTCTACCCCATCCTACCTATCCTCATCCGGAGGATTGTGCCAAGTTCTACATTTGCAAAAATGGCGTGGTGCCGCAGAAAGGACAATGCGAGCCTGGTACCGTTTACAGCGAGGACAGCTTCAAGTGTATGGATCCGGAGAGCGTGCCTGGATGGTAAGGTTCAGTCCGATCTTAACGAGAAACTTTGACCGGATTGTACATCGTTATCGATCTTCGAAAGCGCGTCGTATAAAGAAAGATGGCGAAAGTAAGAAACGATATCGCGATAGCAACGAGCAACAGGACAGTGAAAACAAATTTGAAAATTAATATAGTAGCGTAGGTAGTATATGGTGTTTATCGGAGAGGTGACATAATTTTGTGCACTTTAGACGCAACGAAATTCTTATCTCTGTTGTCTCTTCTTGTTACAGCGAAGACTACTACAAAAACAAGAACTGAATAAAGACAAGGTGCCAGTTACTCAGCGATCACGTCTGTAACGCTTAATTTTTTACACTTAGGAACAATAAACCCGTGATACACTTACGTAAATGAGTAGCCTTTGCATACACCTCCCACGATAATTATACCTTTCTCCTTATGTAAACGGATATTACGCTCCGGAAATTTATAGTGCCGACAACTTTGTTACGGTTTGTTCTAATAGAAAGATCAATAACCGCGAGTTAATAACTGTAAGAAGGAATTCGCGATATAAGCGAAGAAAGAAAACGTAGCACGCGCGTTATTTTGCATTTGGTTGATTGGCAGAAGAGAACGAATTGGTCGCGATATTTTTGTTTAGTCGTTGCAAATAATTTCATTCGGGTAATAATTTTATCTAGAAATTTGCCTACTCTCGTGTCATAAAGAGCAAGAAACTATGGAATTACCAGATATTAAAAGTCTTCTACCGAGTTTCTCTAGGTGTTGATTATATAGAAAAGAGCATCGAATAAGAAACAATTACAGCTGTTGCTTTGAATCGCTGAAAATTGATCTTGTTTGAATACAATGAGCGACGCGTTATGGTAAAGGCTGGCAGACAATTTCACTTAATTCACCTGATTGCAACCTTTCTCTTTACGTAATTTACGATGTGCTCGATGAAACGCACTTCTCGCGACCCCGTTGGCCGATTTACATTTCTGCCGGGTCTATCTCGCTACTGAAAATTTGTGAAAGTTCGTGCTTCGTATCCGACATTTTGGAAAATCCTTTCAAAATATCTTGCACGTTAGCGATGTACAGCGACCACGAGAAGTATCGTGACACGTTGTTGTATTTGTTGTAGCATTTACGTACTAATTAATCAGTACATACGACTACAAAAATCTGATATCAGAAAATGGAATGCAGAACTCGTTAAAAAATTGCTTCGTCGAAAAATAAATTGCACAATATCGTAGAAAATTGTTTTCTACGAAAGTTTTATCAAACGTTTCGTCATTCGTAGTTCCTATTTTACATTTGCTTTTCTTTCTCTTAGATATTCGATTTTTTATAGTCAGCTATTTGCCAGATAGAAGATCGAAAGAACTCAATTAGCCATCGATCAGAGGCATGACCGTGACGTATTCGTTTCGTTGATCCGACTGGTTCACCGACAATGCAGATCATAAGTAGCGAGATCGCGATCGGCATTCGTCGGCTTTCACTGTCCATGCCGGGAGATCTGGTTCTCCCTTCAGGAGCCATTGCTCCAAGTAGCGATGACTGTTGCGTAAGGCCAGTTAAAGCCTCCAGGGGCTAACCGTACTTCATACATACATCCAGGAAATGTATTTGTACGGTCATACGTGTATATCGCGTACTCTCATTTTTAACCTCGTCGACGCTAATGCGATTCAACGTTGTACAAACGAATGGTTGATGAGCATGGTATGTATACATATACATTGGGAGATCGAGCGAATCTCATCAGGGAATATGCGTCGTAGGCAGGTAGTCAAGTAGTTAAAAAGTAGTTAGGTGGAAAGGATTTCTAACTCTACGATTCTACTTTACACGTGATTTTAATTTAACGCGCAGTAGAAGAGTTTAATTTAACGCGTTGGCTACTTGGCTGTTGTTGTTTCTCTTTAAGAACTCGTTTTGAAAATACGTATAAATTATCTGTAAAATTAGCTACGTAGCTCATTACGCTTCTACGTAGTTTTCTAAAGACAGATGTCAGTGATATTGGCAAATAACTCGCAGGGAACTAAAATTTTATTTGATGTAAAAATATGTTTTTCTATATTTCCGTGTTATTATCTTCTGCCATAGAAAAACACGACGAAACTTCTTCTTCTTTCCAAGATTATTTTTAATTATCGTTAATTAGTTAACTGTTTCCTTGCAACTGCTGTGACACATTACAAGAATCGAGATAGCTGCAAGGGGTAGAGTTTGACATTAATTCCTTAACAAGTTCAGACTCGCGTGAAATTTATACATATTTTCCAATCACAGCATGAAAATGATTTGATACGTTACGTACATAAAATACACACACGGTGTAATAAAGATGGTCGTTTTATTAACTTTTCGACTACTCGAAAATGATTATCTTCGACCATTGTACGCGTATCATTCTGTGTGATTGTTTCATTCATAACTGTAACAATGATTACCTAAATAATTACGAACGTAGTAATTGTCTAATATAATTACAGCTCACGTGTGTATAGCACGTGTACACTTATGTGTACTTATGTACATAAATTTGCATCGTCGTAAACACGAAAGTTGATGGAAATGTTAACGAGGAGGAAACGCTTAACCGCGTTATAAAATATCAGATAAGTAGCCGTTTTCCATGTAATCAAGATGCTAGACCGAGGTTTTTTGTTTTCCAAAATGTCAGTCCAGCAACGCGAAACCCGGTTCTTCTTCTACGTTGCGCAATCGTTTCTACAAATTATTTTCTCCGCTGCACCTACGATATTAACGTAATACGCAATTGGCGGTTACTCTTACATACGCTCAGTGTCGACGAAAAATTGGAAAAAGTTCTGCGCATTATGAAGAATACGCGCTAATTGTCACGATGGTTACCGTTGATTCGCGTCGCTAAATTGTCTAGGACGGTTAAAATAAGATCAATTTTATGGACTAAAAGATGTTCGCCAACGTGAATGATTTGCTTCACAATATCAGAGAAAAAGTGTGGAAATAGGACATAATACTTCGGAAAAATTAAATCTTATGGTACATTTCGATCTATCGCGGCTGCCAAGACAAAATATAGAAAATTCACAGTCATATGGCAGTGAATGCGTTACGGAAAATCTCACGAAAGTCCAACCTCTTTGAGACCGCATTTTCTCACGTTTCTCGCTTCGCTTCTTGCAAATTCCCTTTGGATTTTCGGATGAGACGTTCGATCGGCCGCTTGTCCGCTCGGCTACGCTCGGCTCGGTTCACCGAAGTCGCACGATCGCTCGAAGAAATCGACGCGGAGAACGATCGGTAGGGTGGGGTAACGAGAGAGCAAGTGTACCAAGCAAGTGAAGGGAGAAGCTCTCTGTTCCGAGGTCGATAACTAAGTGTCAGTAGTCAGAGTCGACCCGAGTGGAGGATCAGACCGAGCGACCACTATGACGATCGAACACCGGAGGAGCGTGACCTTTTTGGCCGTGGTGATTTTTCTCGCCTCCGGTAAGTTTTTCTTTTTCACCATCGTCGGTCAAATCGAACACCTCTGCTAAGATTCCTCACGGCGAAGTCTCCTCCTTCTCCTTCTTCTCCTTCTCCTTCTCGACCTGCGGATCATCGGCGACCAACGATGCGTCTAGAGAAGCGCATCGACCGTTCGGGTTGCATCCCAGCAGGCGTATTCGCGTCTGATCTCGGTCGTTCCCCGAGTTACGACACTCGTGTCATACAATTTCAATAGCTTTCACCGTTGTCTCGGCGACCGCCTCCTCTCGCCATATGGTTACGTCGACGTGACCTATGATATAATGGCGGAGTCTGTCTAGCGGGTTTGCACGCCTTCCTCTCTATTATTCCGAAACGTATTCGCCATATCGTCGACCACGATCTAACCCGAGCTGCATTATTCATGCACGCG
The DNA here is from genome assembly GCF_000188095.3 of Bombus impatiens. Classification (NCBI taxonomy): domain Eukaryota; kingdom Metazoa; phylum Arthropoda; class Insecta; order Hymenoptera; family Apidae; genus Bombus; species Bombus impatiens. The sequence goes on from NT_176574.1 coordinate 1,059,065, forward strand.
CCATTCGGATGGCACGTCGCCTCTTTCTACATCGCGTTCTTCCGTATTCCTCCGTGTCTTTTCTGTCGACGTGCTTTTCTCTTTGTCTTTCTTCCATATCACAGACACAACGAACGTATTACGTAGCCGGTATATTTGTTTTACCGCGCGAGGGAATTTCAAAGAGTTTCTCGATTCAATCGAAGAACCACGCTTTGGTAATTTACGATCGTAGATGGTACTCTTCTTACAGATGGTTTCGGCTCGAATATCCGCTGATATTTAAGACTCGGATGTTCGTTAAGTTCTCATCGGATTGGCATCGTTCGTCGTGCTTTTTTTCGGCATCTTATCGATGATCGATGCTACTTTCTATTTCTCTCGATAACGAACAACTCGTACTCGCGTGATTAATATCGCTAAAATATGCGGGTTTCTCTTTCTACCTCGAGCTGGTTTGTTCTTTGCCTTCAGCCTTCTCGTTCTTAGCCCGTCTCCTTTCTATCGTGAACGTCGCCGGTTACTAGAAATCTTTTTGCCAGCAATTAGCCTCGACTACCTGTAGTTTGCGGTTTTCTCGCAGTGTTCTTCCTGATTGTTTCTTCGTACAAAGAAGCGCCGACTTTCCATTCGCCGATGCACGAATATTTTTGTTTCGCGACACGCTTTGTTACTCGACCAGCAACTAGCCTCTTTTTTTTCGCTATCGCGTTTTGTCGTACTTATTCTTTTCGCTTGATTGTCTATTCAAGATTCACCGTCTGTAACCTTGACTCGCTTTCTCTATCGTTTTGTTCGTTCAGAACGAGCATCTTAGTAGTAGTAAATGTTCTTTATATATTCTTTCAAGGTAACGCGTGCATTTCTTTCCTCTATCCTCCTCCTATTCTAATATCCGAGTTTGTTAGATCGGACACGGACAATTTTTCTACTCAAAATGAGACGAAGCGGAACTTGTAAAGAAACTACAAAGAAGACGGCAACTTTGTCTAAAATAGCATAAGATTTTAGTTGCTTCGATTCGTAAGATTTCGACTAAATTTCGAATTGCAAATGACGACGACCCAAGTCCACCGAATCAAGAGAACATAAAACAATACGATCGTTTCCAGGTGTTTTACGACCTATCTCGTCCTTTTCTTCTTCTTTATTGCTCCGATTAGTCGTTTTAGCTATTAAAATCTGCTTTTTTAGATTGTTTCTTATCTCATAAATTTGTATCTTTCTAGTTTTTCTAAATGTCGCCATTCGTTATAATAGAACATGTTGACGTTACTTTTCGGAGAAAACCTTTGACTTTTTTCCTTCATCGATTTACTTCGTTCGTCTTTCCGAATATGATAATAATTTTTTCCATCGATAAATAACATTTTTTTCACTTCGATGTACAGTTGAAGCAGCTACCCTGTTGGGTGCGCCACCCTGTCCCAACCCTCATGGCGTCCACGCGTACGCTCACCCCGAGGACTGCAACGCATTCTTCCTCTGTACGAACGGCACCCTGACCCTCGAGTACTGCGAGAACGGATTACTTTTCGATGGCCATGGCGCCGTACACGACCATTGCAACTATCACTGGGCCGTCCACTGCGGAGAACGCAAGGCTGACCGTAAGTATCTCGTTACGTTCTCAACAATTGCGACGATGTCGTAACGACACGCATATACGAGCTACGCGTGAAGGTTCTGTCTTTCTATCTGGATTTATTAACACCTTGTTTATAGCACGTCGTTAAGTCGTAACGTTAATCCTGTTGCGATCCTTGAATTTTCATATTTTCACAGCCTTGCTCTGATATGTCTATCCTCTTGGCGTATTAAAGCAGCACTAATTAAAAAGTAAGATAAAACTGAAGCAAGGAATCACGACGTATCAACGACGAAACGTTTCAAGTGTTAGAAAGATACAGCGTGTCGAAATACGTTACGTCGAAGAATACGAACGATGCTTACGACCACACTGCGGACTTTCGCGAATTTATGGGAAATTTGAAGGTTCAAAAGTGGACAGACAACGCAAATACAAAGAATACAACGAAATATGCAAGGTGTAACATCCGTTGCGATATCTCGTAGATGAAAGAAATTTCAGTTCAGGTCTTATCTTTTAAATTGTATTCCTGAAAATACGAATTCGCACAAATGTCTCTCTGCTTATTAAAAAAAGAAGAATAAGAGGTCCGTGTTCGACCTCTTTCGACCGATTTCGACCGTGTTCCTGGTAGTTTTCATTGCGCGTTGTTCCGTCGTTTCCTGAACATTCCAGTCTGCTTGAAGGCAGACTTGAAACGTTAGAACAAGACGCATCGCGTTACCAAGAAACACAACCGGAGCCCGAAGAATCACAGATACGTCGTTTAATAAACATCGTGAAAGTTCGAAATGTAAAAATCTGTGGGTCGTTTTCAGTCACTCCGCTCAGTAGCCCCGGCTGCGAATATCAATTCGGTCTCTATCCTGCCAGCGACCTGTGCAGCACCACTTACATCAAATGCGTCCACGGACATCCCGAGGAAGCGCACTGCGACGCAGGATTAGTATACGACGAGAAGAGTCACACTTGCGTCTGGCCCGATCAACTGTTGCCCTACTGCAATCCGGAGGAAATAGTCGGCTTCAAGTGTCCTCACAAAGTACCTTCGCACAGTGCTGCTGCCAAGTTCTGGCCTTACCCGAGGTAACTTGTTCCTACGAAACCATTGTTTTCGCAGTTGCCATTGTTTTCAACGATATATTATTTATAAACGCTTCGGAAATTTATTCGATGGGTATGCGATTGATATACATGGGCGTTCGACGAGCGACGAACAATGGCTGGATTGTAAATGCACGATGTGCATTTATGCGAATCTGATCATCGAAGTTCGTACGCAAAATGCAGACTTTTTTGTTGGGGTCTATCGTCTGTCGTAGAGATGCTTTTCCACTTTTCGTTTCTGTAATTCGTTATTTATTTTGATAACGGGTCGTGATTAACAGGAGACTAAAATACCGACAAGTATTTAAAGGTAAATAAATGTTTGATTTTACACGGAATAAAAAGATATTAATAGAAATAACGAAAAGTTTTCGGAGGTTTCTTTAAACTGCACCGTCGAAGGAGAATTTATCGATTAAATAAATTACAAATACTGCAGGCTGAATCGTTCGTTTGAAAGCGAAAGAAGCCGATGTCCTTAAATAACCAGCGACCGCTGTTTTGTCCGACGCAGAAATTAAAAACCGGTCTCCCTATGCTTTCGAGAGGATAACTCGAAGGAACGCCCGTTGAGAGGCGACACGTGTTTTACGGTTATTCGGCGTTATCGTCATGTTAAGAAACCCAATTTTCGTCGTTTCTCTTTCTTTTAATGGTACAGCAGCGAGATAAAAAGCAAGGAAGAAATGCGGTTAAATATTTGTAATCCTACTTATAGAGAATATTTGTTTCTCAGATTCCCTGTACCTGGGGACTGTGGCAGATTGATCACCTGTGTCGATGGTAATCCACGTTTGCTTACGTGCGGCGATGGAAAACTCTTCGATTCCGTGAGTCTGAGCTGTTTGGATCCTGACGAACTGCCTCATTGGTACGTTAGAGATTTCATCGTTTCGTTAACTTTTATTTTCATATTTTCGATGAAAGTGAGAATGAAAATTATGTAAAATATAATTTACCAAGAATTATAAGTAATTCGTCGGTTTGTTTCAGCGCCAATACCGTTTAAATTACACAGGGATGTCAGCATCGCTATTCGAATTCGCAAGAGTCTATCAACCGTTTTAGAACCTCGAAATCTGCAGCCTTCGCCGTTTATTCGAAGCAAAATATTCCACTTGATAAAAAATAATCTAATCGCCCACCGAAAACGTTACGAAACAGTAAAATTAGCGAAACTATAACGCAAAGTATTGCATTATCGGTACAAAGTAGACGATATCGATAGATCTGTACAATTTCACAGATGTATAATAATTATAAAAAGCAAAGATAGATGTATCGATATTTCTAATTACCTTTAGTTAGAAAAATGTGTTTTAAAGGGAAAACAACTGCAAAACGACAGGGACAACGACGTGTACACTGAACATTGGAATAAAATGTGGACATGCGTACAAAAAATATACAACGTACACTTTATTTCAACGAGTCTATATCCGTACAATTGTGGACGTTTTAATAGATGCTTACGATTAAGGCGAGAAGGGAGAGGGGGGGTGAGAATGGATAAAAGAGAATATTTACACTTTGACTGTAAAAATGACAGAGAACAGTGTGGTGATAGTTGCTTAACAACAATAATCAGGGGGTGTACAATCAAGATGTGTTCCATACGATTTACCTATATCCTTTTTAACTTAGACGTATGTGCGCAAAATAGTCGTCGACGAAACGACCATAATTAGAGAAACGAAAGAAGAAGAATGAGATATAAAGAGGAATATCTAGCACTTCTAATCAGAAGTAGTTACATACTTTCTAACGAAGCGGTGAATATACATAAAGAACTGAGTTCAACAACGCCGCTTGCGACCCCGCGCCATTTCTTCTGGATTCGAGTGCCGCGATACCGATCACAATATCGGTAAATTCACGTTTCCTGGCTTGCAATCTAGATTTCTGTACGTTTCGAAACTTTGGAATGAATTCTCGATCGCACTTCTCGCGGACGATTGTCGTCCGATCGACGCTCTTGGACTGCATTCTCACGCGCGTAACGCGTAACGTATGAACATTTTGTAAAGGTTCCTGAGTCGCCTGGAACTCGGTTGGAACACGATTTCGCGTAACTGCAACGTGTTTAGCGCGTACGAATATTTGTATGACGTAGGAACGATGAAATGAGCGATTAGTGGGCTGAATTTCATGATCTAAAATTGATCTAAACGATCAAGGTATATGAAACAAAACCAACGAGAAGACGAGGGACCTAAAGATATTAATCGCTAGTTTTGAAATTGCTTTGCAGTAGGATTTAGTACTTTGTCTTTCTTTTCACGAAGACACGTTATTCTACAGGCTATATTTTACGAGCTACGTTTTCAATCGGGAACGAATATTTGCTCACAAACGATCTCTTGTTACAATTCTATCATCCTTGAACATTTAAGCTTCTCCTTTTTGTCTCGGTGTTATCGACATGTTTACGAAAGAAACTACGATCCAGCGATCTAGCCCGAAGTAATCAATTTCGACAGGCGCGATATTAAAAGAGATCTGGTTTCCTAGAGAATAAATAATAGAACGCGTTGTAAATACGAGGCAGATAGAAGACAAATCGAACGATAAAGCGATTAAACAGTCTTGTCCATTTCAAGCTTTGAGCAATCGATCCTCTTACTCTATCGTCTAAACCGTAGATCGCCTAAGTACACGACGTTGACGAAATAATACGCGAAGTACGTAAAATAATATCGAACCAAACGATACCGATCGCTCAACGATTCTCCATGATTTTTCCTTTGTACGGTAATTTGCAAAAATCGGCTCGTTTTAGACGAAACCTGAAACCGTCCTACGTTACACGTTCCACGCGCATAGACGCAGTCCAAGATCTTACGATTTATCGAAAAGCGTCGAACAATTTAATTTCTGGGGCGAGCTCGAAGTGGAATCGGCAGTGCGCCGGCTGGCAATGGCGGAACACCCGGTGGAAGGTTTTCCTCCTCCGGTTCTTGTTCGTTTCGTCCTTCAGGGAGGTCGCCCTCGAGGTTGGGTGGTGTCGTGGGTACGTCGCAGTCTTCGGTGGGTGGAACCACGCACCTGAGCGACCTTCGATCGAACACCAGCATGGCCGGACATCTCTGTAGCCGTGGATATCCTCCTTGACATTGCCAATAACGGTTGCAGGATTTGCCCAGCGGAACGTTTCCGTTCGCGTCGTCGTTGCACAGAGCTGTTGGAGATTCGATTACGCGTTATAGAATATGCCAGTGTAAAAGACGAGGTCGTTAGGAAACACGGATAAGCGTTAGTATCTTGATACTCTAGCATCTAGCAGAGTAATTTAAACTTGGAATGCCGTGGAAAAGCTATGTACTTAGAAACCGAGGATTTCGGAATTTTAGCGGGCGACGATCTCCAATTCGTTTGGTTATGTAATTTTATGAAACATGTACGTGCGTCGTTCGAACATTTTCGATTAATATTTTGTAATATTAATATTCTGTAGTTTCTATACACAGGAGCGTGGTTGTACAGCGTCGACTAGAGGTATTAGGACATCCGACGATACGTAGTAAACATTCTTTAATCGCGATATTTTATGGGAAATCTGTTGCTTCGTTCGTATCGCGCGCGTTTCGCAACGTAAAATACCCATAGAAGCAAAAATTTCTTTGAACGAACGAGTGGGTGTCTTAATAGCTATCGTCTGCAACGTAGGATCGATAAGGATGAAGGATGAAGTAAATCTGTAAATTCATATTGCAAGCAGTTTTGGCCGCGATCGGTACTTTTACAAGTTCGCCGCGATGAATGAGACCTCTTGTTCGTCAACTTGTCAGGCTCCTCGGTTACCGTCGAGACGAGACGATACGACGCGTGGGGCAGACGAAGGTGCGACGAGAGCTCGCTTCGAATGCTAATTAACGACTCACCTTTTTTTCCCGGCGGAGGCCACTGACATCGAACGTAGACTACACGAGGCGAAGAGAGAAAAAGAACGACGGGCGCCGCATACCCACACGCGCGTAGACTCTTACATGGTCGCTTTCGAAAGTGAGAATGATCGCGAACGTCGCCTCTGGCAAAATGTTACGCGTTTTGCGAAAGAGGGAACGGATGTCAAAGAAGCAAAGATAGAGGGGAAGACGTGGTGTAATAAAATGGAATAATTTGCCGGAGATTTTTCGACCAGCAGCGAAAACCTTCCATCTACTCACGATGTTTCTGACATCCTTCGACGTTCTCCGGCCAATCGCAGGATCTGGCCCTCTCGTTGTACAAAAGTCCACCGATGCACAGCTGTTCCGTGGCCGTGCCATTCCAGCAAGTCCAGTAACGAGTGCAAGATGTCTCGTGGCCGAAAATACCGTAGAGCCAGTCACAGTGATCAGCCGGGATCGGTGGATTCGCCTGACGTTTTCCGTCGCAATAATTCGCTCTCCAGGGGTAATCGCAACCCTCGGTCACGCCACGGTGCTTTCCAGCGAATACGAGGCCGTTTGGACAGTCGAATAATTCTGGGCGACCATTGACGCACTCCCAGTAGCGATCACAGTATTCTATGTCGCCGACGACTCTGGATTTTGTTTGACAAGGGTCTTCTTGCTGTTGCTTCTGAGCACGCGATACTGTAACGCACAAAAATATTAGTAAAACGTGTTTTAGAAATAAAGCTGTACGTCAAATTAATCGTAGGTGTGATAGAAGGACGAAGGATGGAAACGATAGTTTAGGATATCACGAGAATTAGCATTCGATAAAAATGGGAACTACGACGATCTAAATATCAAATTCGTTACACAGATTTTCTTCATCCGTCGAGATAAATCTTCGAACAAAGTACTCTTTCGTTCTTTCGGAACGTATCATTCCCATTCACGAGTCGTTCGTAGGTGCGCTACTTGGAGGAAGAAATCTGTAATTCGAAGAGGATGACAACTGTTAGCTGCTAATTAATACCAATTACGAAACGCTTGGCGGCGGATCGCTCAGCCTCGATCCATTATCGACGGTTAACATACAGTACTAAAGTACTAAAGCAATAAGTACCAAAGTACTAAAGTACTGGAAGTACTAACAGTACCAGAAGTACTAACAGCACTAGAAGTATTAAAGTACTTGAAGCACACGAAGTACTAAGCCACTAAAGTACTACTTAAGTACGACAGTTGCTGCATGGTTTTTCAAGCGGGCAGGAAATTATGCGTCATTTCCATTGGGAAGGCCGTACGTCTCGCAACTTAATATCCAGCTGCACGACAACATCTTTTCGTGATCTCTTCTTTCGATCGAGGAACACGTTCCCGTCGACCATGAGGCATAGTAACACGATTTCTTGGCCGATCCGATCGAACGTTTCTGACTCATCGTTCGTTGGCACATCGATCTCGCAGAACGAGTCACGATCCTAGTTTTTGTCTTGAAATAAACATTTCCAAAAAGAAAGAAATACGACCGTGTAAACCATGAGAAATTTGGCGTTCGAACTCTACTGGAATTCGTAATTAGAGTTAAGAGAAAAAGAAGATTTTGATCGAAAGGTGTTATACAATTTTGAAACAGAAGTTACTTTTAGCGAATTATAATCTTATTGTCTCATACTTGTCTTTCATACAACTTTCCTGTTACCCTTTGAGAAACTTTCTCTTCTATTTATTATCTGTAATGGTTCGGGATAGCTTTCATCGAAAGCTTTCATTTCAGTATCATCAGATACGTTCTCTAGTTATCACGATACGCTTCAAGCGTAATTTTTAGTCGATAGAATAGTTCGGAATGCATTTTATTCGACGAAGAATTAAATAAATCGAAATCTCATTTTCTTATTATGAAATTAAAATTATTTCATGCTGGTAATTCACGATAGTTAAGCTTCGACGGTCCGAAGCTCTTCTCATACTTGTTTCAATAAAGATACGACATCGTAATGTAGCTGGTACCCGCTGATTATTCTGCCATTATGCCGCGGCAGTCGTTTTTCAATCGCTGGCATCACAATGCGATTATTATATTGTTATTTTATCGCGCCATACGAATTTTTTCATCGGAAGATAAATCTATGCAAGGCAAGCGTTGCAGAACACAATCCTCTGTGTGATATTTTCTTAGATGCCCACTGTGCTTGGAAAGGTGTTAACGTTTGTTGCAAGCGCTATGGGCAATCGTGTGAAAATTGCGATACAAACAGTCTGAGTCCGAGGTATACCTACTTACTCGTTTCCTTTTTCACGCCATTATATACAAGGTGTTAAAACTATTCCTGTCAATTTCTACTTGTCTTCGCTTAAAAGAAATACGCGTATAATTTATTCGCAATATTTATCAATTTCTCTTACGTTTTGTCGAACTTTTCTTCACTAACCGGTCACTAGGACCGATCATTATTAAGCGAAGCGTGTTCGCAGAGCAGTAGCTCCTGACTACAAAAATAATCGAGTTTCTCCTTCTCTGACTCGTTTTGCCAACGGTTACAATACGTAAATACGTAACGTATTATAAAGAAACTTTCCAGGTATACAATAGTCACGTAAGCGTATGCATCGTTGCCATATTCCGAGGCTTTTCTAACGAAACTTCAAGTAAAACTCATCTTAACGACGCGTGCGAACCGCGTAAGAAGCGATAGGAAAATTCGTGTCATAGTTGGCGGATCGATGCACACGTTGCCAACATCCTCTGCCATCATCCTGGTTGCCAACAACCAAATAAATCGTGTGAATACGAATACGTGAATACTATTACTCCAATACAAGATCAATCAATCAAGATTAATACAAAAACGTTAGCTCGGAGAATTTTTCAGCGCATTCACTTCCACTCTCGAAAGGTGAGTAAAACAATATAAGGTACAATGTTACAAAACTTACGTACACTTGTTACATCTACGCGAAATCATAAAAATAGTAAGATGTCTTGCTCTCTCTCTCTCTCTCTCTCTCTCTTTGACGTTCAAAAGATCCGATGCAATCCTATCCCAAAGATTTCTACGAATCAAATATTTCAATTTCTTCATTTCCTCTTGGAAATACGCTTACAGTAATTATACCGGTACGTGAGTACAAACTAATATTGCGACAAAATGTGTTTTCAGTTTCTTTGCTAAGTCAGATACATTTGCTAAGTTTGACTTTTGTACGCAGACTTTTACGACCGATTGTATATATTGTACGTATTTCTCGGTAAGCTAACGTTGCGACAAGACGATTGAAACCACCCAAACGAAGCGCGCCGTTCCAATGAACCAGAGTCGTGAAATTAATTTACATCCCAAGTGAAGTTGCTGGTGCCACGATGGAACAGTTGGACCGGCGCAATCGCTTAACCACAGGAGGTTACACGTAGCGGTCGTAATATCTCGGTTAATGGGCGCATTTCGGTGTCCGAGACCAGGTAGAAAAGCGAATACATACATAGCAAAGTAAGGTGGGAAGGCAGCTCGTAGCTCGCTCCCAAGAGAGCATGGTCCGGGCACGAGTGAAAGTGTCTAGCCTTGACTTGCAACCTTCATCCCGCCCCTTTCCTCTACCCTGTCCTCCACAAAATCGAACATTCGATTCATCGACTTCTACTCTAATGTCGTTCTCATCCTTCATCGAACATCGCGATTAATAAACCGAGAAAAGAATTAAACACGTGAAAGAAACTGGCAAGGCAGAAGTTGTTCGGTGACTTTCTCGAGTCCAGAAGCGAGCACCGAAATTTCGTTCTACATAAAACTTCCTTAAAAAAACGATCGTACAAGTCCGATACGATATTTTCTCTTCTCGAAAAGAAATCATTGGCCTTTAAAACATCTTACGATGCTGGAAATGCTGGTATTACGAAGATTTGGAGAGTTTAAGGGACTAAGGAGTAGGTATAGATACAGTTACAGGGGGATTGGAAAAAGCATTTGCAGATACTTTTATTTTACAATGAAACATTCTTCTCGTCAGATTCTACGTTTCAGCTTCGTATTCAGTTTCATGCCAAATCTTGGTACTCGAAAAGAAATTGCTACTAAATGATAGGAAATATATTAGGTTGTCCGAAAAGTTTCTTACGTTTTATGAGGAGATAATAGACGCACGATGTTTTTTGTTTTATATTATTTTGTCGAATTACGTACGATCCATTTCGTTCTGTTGAGATAAATATCGCGACATTTCACAGACTCGGTTTCACGTTTGTACGAAGGTGCATTGTTGTAAAATACGTTTGCGAAAGAAAGACACTTTCCGGACAACCTAATACTTGGACCGAATGATGAATCGGATTATAAAGGTGCAAATACTTTTCCATAATCAGTGTACAAAATTTTGTACGGACGATGTTTCAACGAAAATATGAAATTCGTCAGACAGCAAAATCCTCAATCTGAAAACACCAAAATAACGGAGAAAGCAAAATGTGAAAATGTCTCCATTTAGCGTTGTAACTAAACTAATTCTCGTCTTTTACCTTCGTTTCGTCTTCGTTTCGATCCGCTTGATTTAGACGGACAATTAAAAAGCAACGTCTGTTTCTTTTTTTCGCGATGTGGAAGGAACGGAGGAAGAACGAAACGATGCGGCGTTTGGAATAAAATTTCGATAATAGGCCCGATTATGATAATGGATTAGATGATACGCTTAAACCAGTTTCAGGATGCAGAAATGGAACGATCGAATTTGGAGACTGTTCTAGAACGGTCACTTGAATGTCAAGGATACACGCGCGGCTGCAACGCACGGAAGAAAATGATTCTTCTAGCATTTTGTTATGGACCACGAATTACGACGCAGGCAGGGAATTTCCAGGTGTTTTAAAATATCAGGCCGCTTGAAGCGATATTTATGGCTCCTTCCTGTTCCACCCTACACTCACGCTTCGTACATCAGAATTAAATCGCAAAGAGGACGAGATGATACATTTTTCTAGTGATAAATATTCGTCCCGTGGCTCGGTAAATTTTCTATTAATTTCGTAGTAACTGGAAGAGTAACTCGTATGACAGAGATTGCACGGCCGAGGAAAAGCGAGCGCGCAGCGCACCTTCGAGTATCCTGCGCGCCTTTCCAAATGGAACGCTTCGCCGCCATTCGGACGTCTAGAATACTCTATCGAGTCTAGAATGCTCTGGAACAGTGGTTCTTAACGCTTTAAACGCGTCTGTCGTCAATAGCGACGACGAAACGAGAATTTGGTGAAACACAGCCAAACCTCGTCAATGAGCGACGTCATGTGTGGAAAGTTATATCGCATTTAGCTTTGTTTAGCCTTGTTTCTTCGCGTTTCTTCTAAGAATCACGCGTAAAGGATCGATCTTTCGTTTACCACGGATCTCCTTTAAATAATTGTCTGCCACCATGGATGCCCGATACTTAATTGAAAATTCAAATCCGTGACGTGTCTCGAGTATGTATATTTAAAACGTCGAGAAAAGAGATCTAACATAAATAAATAAATGCACATACTTTTGTCAAATATCTTTTATTCGAATAATAAGATATACGTCGGTGGACCGCAGATTAAGAACCGCTGTTCTGGACGATTATGTCGAATGTTGTTGCCTGCGAGTACAATAGAGCGCAAACAATGCACCGTGCTAGAAGAATCGAGTCGCCACCGACGAGAAATGAGTTTTCATGTCAGAAATCATTAGCGTTCCAGCATCTACGCGTGGCTCTTAGCATGGTCGAAAATCTTCAGGATTTGGTCGAGAAACGAAGCGAAGAACGATAGAAGGAACGAGAAAAAGTACTTAAAAGTAAATATTTGATCGAGATTATAAAATCTGACGAGATTATAATTTATCTCGAACGTTGCATACGATTTTCTAAAATAGCGAGAATTTGGAAAAATTTGTCGAGACTATATAATTTCTAATTTTGATGAGTTTAACATCTTATCGTTAGCCATAGGTTAACGTAAATAGCAGATACGTAAAAATTATTAGCAAAAACGTTCTACAGAGAAACGCTAAGATACAGTCGCCTGTTGACTTTGTAGGTGGACACATCCCTGGTTAGGCAGCCTGGTTATGTAACAGAGACTCTTATTAGTGTCGTGGAACCGAGATACTTTCCCTTCCTTTACGACTCCTTGTAAAGAAGTAAGTGGTCGCAGTAGGCCGCTAGTTTGCGTTTAACTATAAGAATCGAAGTCAACGTACAACTGTGAAACTCCTAATTGTTTACATTCCATAGATAACACGTGCGATCTTCTATGGCCTGTTCTTATGGACTACGAACCTCCTCTCCCGTTTAGCTATCTTCTTTTTTAACGTTCCACTTTCGTAGCTGTTTCATAGTCGCTTTCTACGGTCGAAAATGCATCCATAAATTTTATACTTGTTCGTCGCTCTTAATACGTATTATATGTGCCGATGGTTATGAAAGTGGTCTAAGTCATATACATATTTTTGCCAGATATTTTTCAAGTTTCGCGTTTAACGCACGAGCTGAACTGCGTTTAACGACGCAACAATCGACTCTCGCGATCTAACGGTTTCCACTACTTCGCGAACATGATTTCAGATTCTTGTAGCGTTAATAGGTTCAACGCAAAATAAACGATAAAACCATTTTTCTTTTTTTAGATTCTTCGTTCAGGCCGACGCATATTTCAAGAACGTTTATGGTCGAGCTTTCTTTACTTTTCACTCTCGATCTACTATGTAGACGAGGATCGATTAACGCTTTGCGGATTGGAGCCGCGATTTCCCGTCTTTCATTTCCCACCTGTTGGCAACGAGAGACGCGAATTCGCCTATTACATACGTCATACGGTATTCTATAAAAATGTTAACTACCGTTAAATAAAACAGTAAGAAAGGCAATGAATGCTATAAATGGAGCGTTATGAATAATACGAAACCGCTATCGATATATTAGATAGATTTTTCAAGAATTTAATAAAATAATAAATTTTGCTCTTCATCGATGAAATTGTTTTCAAGCATATCATGCTAAAAAACGTTATCAGAGGTATCTTTAAATATGCTCGTTGATTTTAATAGAATATTACGTCTGTCAAATGCTGCTCGGGAAGTTTGTTTCGATATTAAACCCTCTGGTCGACGTAAAAATTATATCGAGAAGTTTTTCGCGGAAAACCATGCGAGGTTCTGGGATGCTGGAATATTCAAGTTGCGTGAAACAAAATTCGCACCTACATAATTCGATAAACGTACGATCGAATCGAAATGTAAATGGCTCGAAAAATACGCGGCAATTCAGGCAATGTCGTCGGATCATACGGTCCTCGAAGTGTTCGAACGGTTGTCGAGATAAACCAAACACGTCGAGTTGCAAGGTGTCGTCTCGTGTTCGTCGAGAAACGGCGCAGTATTAGTCATGCGTAACTGTTTTAACATATGCACGTCCGTGACTAACAGTAAACGCAAAGGCAACATCGTTCTATGCATCGTGCGAGATATTCAAAGAGAAAGGTCTGTCTGTACTCTTTTTCATGCGAATTCTCTAAATCGATGCACGGACCGTAAGCTTGATGTACGCGCTTATATACTTTCCCAGTAAGTACCCCATTACTCCTACCGAAATCGACTTTCCACCGATTAGAAAACCATATTTCTTTGCCCAGAAAACCGTGTTTTAAATCCATTCCAGCGTGTTCAAAGGCGAATCGACGAGATTCCGTCTACGCTTCGATTTTTTTTCCCTCCCATGCTCGCGCATATCTTCAAGCAAGGACAGGCTAACCGGTAGATGAAAAATCGAACAGGTTTGGTTAGGCGGAAAATTCTGGCGCATACCGAACCAGTACGACTGGACAGACGGCAAACTCTACAGAAAGAGTAAATGTCACTACTGGACGTTTCACCGTGTTTCTTCCTGATCGTGGAAATAAACGAACATCGACGGCCTTCCCGTGACCGGTAAAGAGTTACACGCGAGCAAATGGTCGTACGCGATAGTCACGGGGCCCCACCTTTTCACGTTCCTTCCGTAAAGTGCAACGTTCCACGTGAAAAGTCAACTCGCGTAATAAGCGTTCCACGATCCGTACACCGTTTACGAGATACGAGCCACTTCCCTTTTCTTCTTCTTCGTCCGTGGCACGCCTTTTTCTTTGTCTTTTCCTTGCCCCTTTTCCCTTCGTGTCGAGTATTTCGTATTATTCGCTCGATGGATACGTTTCGAAGAGATCGCTTTCTTCGGGTACAGATTTTATCAGATCGGTGTTTAACGCGATCATCGTCAAAGGAAATTAATCCGTGTGGCCGAATTTTTGAAACGTTAAATGACTTTTTTCTTCCCGTAATTTCTTTGCTTTCACCTTTTTTCCATCGTACAACTCTTTAAAGGAATACCAGCCGACCAATAGACTGCCGACGTTTATGTAAATTCTACGAGTACAGATAAAGAGATAGAACGTAAGCAGAGATTTCTCTTACTCGTCGAATATTACGAGTGTCATACTTAGCATATTTCCGTTCGTGTCGCATCCACTATAACTATTTTTCTATCGGTAGAATTCATTTTTACCGATATTCCTCGACAAATTTGTCGGCGTTGTTTGTACGTAAAAATATGTAAAAACGTATGGAATGTGTGTGATTAATGTCACGCGTATTAGCCGTTTCGCTACAACGATTTTTCCAGCCTTTTTCTGGCTTGCTTCCAAGCAGCCTCCTTTTACTTCTTTTCCACCCGTATAATTTGCTTCTTTTTCCTCGTCTCGAGGTTACGTTGCTCGAACGACGTTTCTCCTTCTCGTTTCACAGTTTTCCCACTAATCAACCGAATAATAGCAGTTTTTTCTTCAGATTGTGTTAAAGCTTCCGGGTCCAGGCAACCATATCGTGAACGTATAGAACGACGTATTCGCGCTTAGTTCCCGAGAAAATACGCAGGTGGACGGTTCTATTATTCGAGAATTCTTGTCCTGACATTCCAGTCGGCCGCAAAGGAAATGATAGCGGAAATCGTCCGGAATGAATAAATAATTAGACCGTTGTTCGGCTGGAAAATGATTTCTATAATAAAATTGTACGCCACGATAGAAAGTCGAGGCTCTTACGTAAAGAGTCGTTGTGAATCGAAGAGAGATCGATACGAGATTAACCCCCTGGAGATGCGTGGCCTCGTTAGATCTCGGATTAAAACTATTTTGGCTTTGCCACGCATAATAGAGCGAGCCTATTTTGATTTTATAATAATCGAACCGTAGCGACCAGCACCGTCTACGTTATCATTTTTCCATAAATCCTTTATTTATTAATATTTCGTCGCAGACCGAGATTAGTCTTCGGAAATCGATATAATTATTGGTCAAGTGATCCTTGTCCGTAAAATCACAGGTTTTAAATTAATCTTTGATAAATGGCAAAGATACGAAGTCACGAATGTTCTTATATTCTGGAAGTATATTTCAACGCTATACGCGACAAAGTTTAAACGAAACGTTGTAGGTTCGCGAATTAATCTCCTAAACCCCAGGCGGAGTTTAAAACTGCATCGATAAGAAGGAGAGAGATTTTAGATTTTGAAACGCGTCGTTCGAGAATGAAAACAACGACGAAGATGATGAATGGTATGAAAATGAAACGAAAGTTTCTATTCACGGTATGTACGTTTCATAGAAAGTAATCTGATGCTAATAGAAACTTATTTGAACGATAATATTTGAGAAAACGATGCATCGTTTTCATCGTATGCCAAAGTTGTACTCGCGCATGTTTATTCCATTAGAAGAATCGAGTTACGTAGGGAAATCGTAATCGAAGAGTGGTATTTTTGGCATCAGGTGAAAGCATCGAAAGGTGTTTGACAATTACGCGTTCAAATAGCGATCAGGTGTTTATTTAGGAAGAATTATGAAACAGGAAGTACTTTTACCCGTGTTTCGCAACTAAGGAGACTAGATACGCGAGTGACATTTTGCTACTTCATACGCGAAGTCTCTCATTCCTAAGCTTATCGACATCGTCGCTTCATTATCGTTACAACGATTATCTTTTACGATTGTTAAAACGATGAAAGAATATTTATTCCTCTGATCGACGATACGTTGATACCGTTTGATCGTGGTAGAAATTTTAAACGAGAGATTAATCGGTCGCTTTGCGATCTACAGATGCAAAATATTCGAAGGAGATAAAAAGGAGAGAGAGAGAAAGAGAGTGTGTGTGTGTGTGTAATCTGTCGGCTGAGCTACTTTCATATTTTCACTCCCGAGACACGGGAGAAAGTTCTCAAGATGTGTGAAACCCGATGAACGCTCGTCATTGTCTTACGAAGGCCCGTGTAATAATTATTAGAAGAGGGGCACTTCTCAGAGTTACGAATACCATATTAAATGATAACGGATATTGTGCAACAAAATAGGGTTAAAGCATAGAAGAACCGACAATCCAGAGAAACAGCAATTAGTTGGACACGGTCGCGAGTTAACCAACGTCATTTCACAATCCTCTTCGAGGTTTGACAAATGACAATAGAAAATGACAAATGCGATTCTGTATTTCTTCTAACGCAATTTTCCTTTTTTCTCTTTCGTAGAAAATTTGCCCATCTTTTATCAAATTTCGTCAACGAGCTTAACGAGAACTTGTTAAGTTTCGATGTCGAGCAAATTTTCTCACGAAGAAGACAATCGGCGATTCGATGTACGGTAACGAACAACTTAATCGCCACACGCTATCAATTAATTGCAGCTCGATTAATTGCCACTCGTTTCTTAACGCGAACTTAACGCGAAAGCGAGACGTGCTCGATGCACGGCGATTACCAAAGGGATATTTAATCGAATCGCCGTTGATTTCGACGGAGAAGATAGACGAGGTGACGCGGTGTTAGACATCGCCATTAAGCGCGAGAGCAATCGGAAGAATCGTTGCCGCGAAAGTAGGCCGATGCGCACACTTTTTAGATCCAGCGGCCGCGAGAAACGCGCTCGTCTGATCACAGAAAGTCCGTTTTCACTTGCACTCGCGACCTGTATTCGCGCTCGAGCTACCACTACCGTTTAATCGATTAATAAAAAATCGACGAACCCCTACAACCCGGCAGCTCTTTTTACCCGTATTAGCACGTGATAATGGATCATCGACCGACCGGCAAGACGAATGTAAACAGCACTCAAAGCGTTTATCGCGTGGATATTGTTCACGACGCGGTGAGTCGCGTTCGCCGTACGGACAGTAAAGTCACTTAATTTATACGGACGATCGTGACCGCTCTTCCTTTCTCTCCCTTTAACGACGCGATAAAACAAAATCGTGGTTAACGTCTACGGTTACATCCTCGGGGAAGACAACGTGGGAAGAAGACAATAAGAAAGAAGAGACCAGAAGGTGCAACGGTACGGGACAGAAGATGCAGGAGGAACGTGGACGAAGGAGGAGAATGAAGCAGAAGAAGAAGAAGAAGAAGAAGAAGAAGGAGAAGAGTAAAAAAAGTAAAACGAAATGTAAATATAGGGACTCACCGTGCGCAGCCAGGAACAGCAAAAATAACGAGAGAATCTGCGACGACGATACCATTGTGACTCGTAACGTGTTCGGCCTTGGGAAAGACCAATTCGATTAACTCGAATCTACTGGAATTTCAATCCGGCGACTGGAACCATCCAAAGGTGGGGCTAGAAGCGTGAAGTGATTCTTATGGGAACCGAAGAAGCTCGGCTGATGAGTTTTCGTGTCGAGACTGGTCACTGGGAGAGGCGTTTGGCTTCGTGTCTTATATGAGCTCCCCACTCTTCCGGTAGGTCCGATCTCTGCGGCATAGGAAGGCCTCCCTGGAGAACACACCTGGTTTCTTCTATCGAGAACTCCGTCGCGCACTCGGTATCCTCTCGATCGATGATACTTCGGGATAGATCGTTCGGTTTATCGGAAATCAAAACGTCGTGTCGTTGATCACTCTCGCGGTGAGAACGTTGTCCTTCGTGCCGCTTTTTGCTTGCGCGGCATTTCATCGGGACGATGAAGTTGGATAGCATCGGGTAAAATTATTGCGGTAATTAGAATAAATACAGAGTTATTTACGGAATTAATTTATGGAATTATTAATGCAATTGCGAGACTAGTTTCTCTATTCGATTCGAGAAAAAACCTCACGTTATCGAACGAAAGATATTTTCCTATACTTTTTACGAAATTATTGAATATATTAATATTATATCTTCGATAAGCTTGCGTTTCATTAGAGGGGACTCAAGACGTTGTTAAACGAAACAAGTCACATATTTTTTCTCTGTGTTTCTATCTTTGCTTGATGCTGACATCAGCTCAAAATAGATACAAATTAAATTTATTTGTGTAAATTTAGATTTACGATATGGTATTATAAGTCAATAGAATTATATGGATGCCATGCACATGTACGCAACTTCCAAGTCACATACCGTTACAAAAGATGAAAACAAATACATAACCTTGCGCTGATTTCGAAAGAAACCAATGATTCATACCTGAATTATAAAACGTATTAGACAGCATTAAATCAACTAATGGATGAATGAAACGAAATCCGCATTCGAACCAACGACCCTGAATATCAATTCCGTTTTACGTTTTGATTTCCCGCGATTAGTACGATCGGTTCGTACGCAGCTGAAATCGGACGCAGATCTCTCATTTCGATTCTATTGTCCGTGATTTAGCAACGAAGTAATTGAATTTATCGAGCCATTCTTCACGCTCGGATGCTTCGCTACGACGTTGAGTAAATTGCAAATTCGCTCTATCATACACGATCGTGTTTCACTCCAGTTTTCTTTTCCTTTTCGCGACTAAACACGCAGAAATTCTTCCTGCTTTCTATGCCATCCGCCACAACAATTTTCTCATCCGACACCATCCGTCCATCTAACGGAAAAATTGATTCGATTAAACACGAGTACATAGATCGATCTTACGAAACACGCTGTATCCTCGATCCTTCGGGGAACTTGCACCATTTTGAATTCCTTGAATCCTGTCCGATTTCAAAATATAAACATCGCAAGCGTATCATCGTACAATATGTCATCGATGAGTTCCCATTTCCTCTACCTCGAGATCTCACCGAGATTTAACGATTCTGTTGCTAGAAAATCGAAAAATACCAAGTCAAATATCTCTGTAATAGCAGGGACGGAGAGATCGCGAAGGATCTACGGAATAAGAACGAAGAAGGCATTCACCGAGCGGATATCGAGATGATCTTCGATCTAATATCTTCCAGATTGGTCGTTATGCAAGATTAAAAGCGGTTTATAGCGGCAGCTAACGAAACGGGTCGTTCTTCGCTGTTGCGAAAGCGAAGAATGGGTGTTAGTCGATATAAAATGCAGATTATTCGGTGTCACGGCGCTATTCGCGAAATCCTGACTAATGATTTTTCCTTGTTGCCTGCGGTAGCGAACTATAGCAAAAAAAAAAAAAAAAAAAAAAAAAAAAAAAAAAAAAAAAAAAAAAAAAAAAAAAAAAAAAAAAAAAAAAAAAAAAAAAAAAAAAAAAAAAAAAAAAAAAAAAAAAAAAAAAAAAAAAAAAAAAAAAAAAAAAAAAAAAAAAAAAAAAAAAAAAAAAAAAAAAAAAAAAAAAAAAAAAAAAAAAAAAAAAAAAAAAAAAAAAAAAAAAAAAAAAAAAAAAAAAAAAAAAAAAAAAAAAAAAAAAAAAAAAAAAAAAAAAAAAAAAAAAAAAAAAAAAAAAAAAAAAAAAAAAAAAAAAAAAAAAAAAAAAAAAAAAAAAAAAAAAAAAAAAAAAAAAAAAAAAAAAAAAAAAAAAAAAAAAAAAAAAAAAAAAAAAAAAAAAAAAAAAAAAAAAAAAAAAAAAAAAAAAAAAAAAAAAAAAAAAAAAAAAAAAAAAAAAAAAAAAAAAAAAAAAAAAAAAAAAAAAAAAAAAAAAAAAAAAAAAAAAAAAAAAAAAAAAAAAAAAAAAAAAAAAAAAAAAAAAAAAAAAAAAAAAAAAAAAAAAAAAAAAAAAAAAAAAAAAAAAAAAAAAAAAAAAAAAAAAAAAAAAAAAAAAAAAAAAAAAAAAAAAAAAAAAAAAAAAAAAAAAAAAAAAAAAAAAAAAAAAAAAAAAAAAATAAATAAGCAGGGATTGCGCTTGGCCGAATCTCTTGGCCAATTCTGTGACAGACGGTCTTAATACAAGTAGCGTTGTTTAATTTGCATTTCAACAGTCTCAAAAGAAGACCTTCACGGTTTCTTTCACCGGTCGGAGCCGTTTCACGCGATAACTCGGTGAAAATAGTAGTGAAACACACTTGGTCACAGGATGAAATTCACTGGCGTTCATCGTTTATTTCTTCTCACGTGTAACTGCTTGTTGCCGCGCTCGTTGTGTTCAGACGGAAGTGGATAAACGGTCTCGCAATATGAAGGAAATTAAAAGCAGTTTGATCAGAACGACTATGTAGGATTCGCGATAACAGTTTATCGCATACCTCGACGATTAATTTGTGCGATTAAATTATCTTTTATCTTATGACGAGTATATACAGTGGCTACAATATGATAAGTATTGGCAGTTTGTATTTATTGTAATATTTAAATATATTTAATTTCGTATAATTCGATGTAGTACATTTGCATGATCACGAAATTCGATAAAGTAAAATAACATTTTTGATGAAATCTACCGAGATTATTGGATTAAACGAATTACATGTAACTTAAATAAATCGCACAGGTAATGTAAATACATGGTAATTATATTATAATCTTGTGAAGTGGAACGAATACAATTACGATTATAATGTTAATAAATAAATTTCTAATTTCATGTTATTCCGTTTGAAAAGAGAGAATACTGGTCAAGTACGTCGTAATACTATAATTATAGCATATTTTAGCATGAATCGGGAAATTCGTTCTACTTTACATCGTTCCCATTCATTTATTAAGAGTAACAAAACGAAGAAAGGAAAACTTTCTATAATCCGTTTGATTTCTTAGTTAAAGCGGTCGCTTTTACACAATTTCAAAACAGTCTTTTATAGTTATTCTACATTTGTAAGAGGTCTACTGTGCAAATAATTGTAAGTAGATCGTGTTAGACGTACATAGTGTTTAGAATTACATATTATTAATTCCACGCGAATGAATAACAAAGTATTCTCGGAATTTTGTCTCTGCTCTCTCATTCCTTTCACTCCATTCCAACTCATTCCGTGGCAATTTTGCAAACCTCGCGAACAACACGTTGCGCTAAATATTCGATTTGAAATATTTGCACAAGCTCGAAGAGATTTCTCCGGTACACTATTTTACGTTTCTTCGGCGAGACATAGAATTTTAGAACAACGATAGAGTTCGACTTAACGTTTCGCGAAAGCAAAATTCTAATTCCTTTCGTTTCCATGTTATTTAATAATAAGCAAATAATAGGCAAACAAGCGATTCGCAGAGGAATGGTTTACAAATTAAAATAAAATTTATCTGTAGTCTATCATTTTTTAAATCTTCGCTCCGCGTTCTATTAGATTTAAAAATAAATGAAAGCAACATTCCACTGGATTTATGAAAACGAAAGAATTAAAGCGTACTCTCTTCTAGCCATTAAATGACATAAAAATAAGAAGAATCAACAAGCATCGACTTATCGCGTGTTTCTCGTGTATCTTTCAAATATAAGATACATTATTATTAACAGTATTTAGAAAGTAAGTATATAAATATGTGGCTTGAGCGATCGCCCCTTTTCAACGCTTTCGCTATCATCGCGCGAACGAAAGATTTATAACCATCGTTAAATCCATTGAAACGTAATCGTTGTATATATTTCTAGACTAAAAACATATTACCGTAATAGAATCGGTCGCTACGACGTACAGCAGTTAAACGTAGTTGAGCGTAAAGTAAATCAAAGATTAAAAACTGCTGGGAATATAATATGGTGTAATTGAAGAGTATTAAAAGTGTCAATGACAACGAATGTTGATGTCACGCGCGAAAGTGACGATTATCGTCAAGGATATCTTGCACTCTCTCACAGAATCGAACGTTTCAATCGGCGAATCTGCATGGAAGGGAAGAAGAAAAAAAAAGAAAGAAGGAGGAGATTTCGTAAGGAGCCGAATATACTTCCCGGAAGAAGGAACACTTAAAGCTCAGCATAGAGTTTAAGAAGCATTCTCACCTTGTTCCCTTATGTAACAAAACAGGAGGAACCGAGGACGGCTTGTTACCAGACGAATATTATCGCGATGCTTGGTGAGAATGGTCACAAGAGGAAACGAGACACTGAAGAATAAAACAATGCTTGCCGAGTTTCGAAAGTCTCTCGCAGTGAACCTTTATAACCCCTTTCTACCCTCCATCTCGAGTGTAACAATTATTCGCTACGCTCGTTAATTAATCGCGTTATCGATTGATTCACAACCCACGAGCATACTTAATATTCAAATAAGCTACACTGTGCGTCGCATCGAAGCACAAAGGAATGATATTATCGAATAATGGAAGACGATTTTTGTTAGATATGTGTAATGAAATAAAATAGGACTGTCTTTTCGATCTTTCGTTTCGAAAGATTCATTTTGGTAAACATAGATAGAAATTCAGATGCCTTGTTGCTTTCTCTCGGTCAAAAAATTTATTTTAGTAAGTGGAGATACAAATCCTGGAACTTTGTTGCTTCGTTGATTCGTTATTTACTTTGTATTTGCTAAATTAGTTAACATTCCTGCGAAGTTTTATGTTAGCTTCCATCACGCGCCTTAGAGGTAGGCAACTCTCGAACGTACGGTGTCGAACCGGTCACAGATTCCCAGGCGAACATTCGAGCCACGTTCCCTTCCAATTTTCACCGCATCTAATCTCTTTTTATAACCATACGTACAATTAATATATCAAATAGCACGTTATGTTCCAATATCTGCAATTATCTATATAGCTTAAAATCGTAAAAAACCATAACAATTTGAATTAGGTTACTTAATTTTAAGAAATGCAATTTAATTTTACGGGTAATTGATGGTTTTTTTTTCTAAACTCAAACTATCGTGTTTAATCATCAAACCTTTCGTATTCAAAATCGGAATATATACAACGAATAAAAGAAATTATCGCAAGAAAATACCCGAAGATTCTAAAATGCTTATTTTTTCAAAACTTTCGATAGTGTACATACGTAGGTGAGTTGATTGTGGAAAAAGATCCTGTCGAGAAAATTATGATAAAACAGACGGTGATGACATCTTATCTTCGACTTCATTACAAGCTTCTGCACGCGTTGACAGATTAATGGAGAGGCGCCTTGTTATCTCAACCGGTCGGTTAAGAAGTAGAGGATTTAAGATCGTCATACTAAGAAGACGTTTTAATTAATCGAGTATAGATCGGATTTGGTTCGCATCTCTCATTTATGACAAGTTAACGAAATTGAGATTGTCAAATCTTGAAAGGGATGGAAAATATATCGTCGAGGCTTACGACGAATAAAACGAAGAAGTATGTAATGACAGATATTTCTCACGCTTTTGCGTGTAAATTTCGAACTTTAAAGCTTTTAAATAAGGGATCAGAAAATGTAATTTGTAAAATAATAGTTTTTCATTGATATAAAATTACGAATTAAAGTCTGCAAACATCGTATAGTAAATAGTCTCGAATAGTAAAGAGAATTAAAATTAAACGAAGGATACAGAAAATACTGAATCTCTGTTTAGCTCTATAAACGGTTCGATTCTTTGTTACGTTTGTTACGTGTAAATTCGTTGCGAGGTAAAAAATGTTTGAAAATAGGATAAATTTGAGAGCCTCTGGGTTAGCCCGAAGTGCAGAAAGTGTTGTGAGTCTGTGGCTCGCTATGACCCGGAGAGCAAGGACCTCTGGTCCTTGACGAGTTCGAGTCCACCACTTCTTCTCTTTTCTTATTTTCTGCTCTCATCTTTTATTTTTCTCCGTTGCCGGACCCTCCTGCGGCAAGTCTCATCCTGCTAGTCCTTTAACTCCTTTTAATTGTTTTATCGTTGCTCCATCTCTTTCTTCCCAAAAATGTACTCGTATCGTTAGATCGCCTAACCGAACTCGCGGGAAATCCCGTCCCGCCGACTCTCAAACACGTATGCATCGACGATCATGCATTTTTACGAAAACTTCTTTAAACTCAATTATCCTTAACTTAACTTAAACAAAATTATCCTTAACTTAATTAAGATACATTTCTCTTTCTCATAGCTTTCGAATCAAGGTTAACTTTTCATTTTGCGGTTCAACCCGCAATTACGATTTCGCACAATTTTTTATCCTTCGTTCGGTGTTTCATACGATATGAATTCCACTTTAGTAGTACATATTACACATTGGATATGCAGCGTTGCGCAATACGGGTACAGTAACGGTACAGAAGCGCGTGACGATAGTTTGAAAAGCGCGAAGGTAGACGAGGATACGGTCAAAGCGAGATATATAAGGAATAACTCGGTATATAAAGTGATCTGCAGCAAGGATCTTTCACCTTGTGCGCGCTATTGTAAGAACATCCCGGGTGAAACCGCAAGCGAGTACATACCTACGCGGTGCAACGCAGGAATGTAACCCTGCATAGAGGGAGTTTATTTTCTCAGAAGTGATAAATTTCTCGGTAATTTCGTGCCTATACAACTTGGCATCTTCCTAACTGTCTTGTAACGCCAAATTGCGAAACGAAGGAAATTGTACCTTCCTCGTCGATATATCTTTTCATTAAGAAAGTATTCTACTTCGTTTCTTTGTTTCGATGCAAGGAATTCTCGCTATTAGCCGCATCCATTTTTATTCGCCGTACGAATTAAATCAATCGAAGAATAACGAGATCGGATCGATAAACAAATAAAACGTAAGATCGACGATTGAAGGGAAACGCCATTATCCACGCGCAGGAGTTAAAAAACACGAGCGCATCGCCAAATTGGTTAATCTCGCCGGCTGAGTGGAAGGAGGAACGCGAAGGTAGATAGCATCGACATCAGCGATGCTGGTTTACAGTAATTTCCCGTGGAACAAGAGCGTAGAAAGAATACAGAGAACGTTTACGACGCTTGAAAGAAGGCAAGGATCTCGTTTTCTCTGTACATCGTGCTAGTCGATTACAAGAGGTAGCTCGGTGCGCGGGCATTTAAAAGAGGCAACGAGTCGCTCGTCAGAGAGGTGCGAATTTCTCCGCTCGATCCTAACAGAAAAATAGCAGAAAAAAAGCAGCGTTTCTTGCCCCGATAAAAATAACTTGGGTCCCTGTAAATTTATTCCGCCAACTTGACCAACTCTTATTTATGTTTATCGACGAGTCCTTCTTCGAACCTTGCTCGTATTTTTTCTCTAGATCTCTTAACTGCGCCTATTGAAACTGTCGGTATCGTGACCAGCCGTTATTCACTCGAAGACGCGACCATAAAGGAATTAATATCGACGCCCTTTGTCGAGTCTAACACGAACCTAACTCTACGCATGTTCTTCGTTTTAATGCCTCCCTTCGAAACCAGAGGTTTCACGAATGCCTGAAATCTTTCAAAGTACTCGAGGAGGAAGGCACGAGCAATGAAAATGCACAACTCGCGACCGGATACCGTAATGCTTGTTCAAATTCATCGGAGTGTCCCTCGTCGGGACTCGAACAACGACGTTGAAGTAGGCGGACCACCCTCTACGAGATGTTATTTCGTCCGGGGAATAGTCGTTCGACCGGGTACAGCGTCGGCGAGGGCGAAACAAATAGTGGAAAAAAGATACCGAGCACTTGCGCGCAATTGTGCCGAATGACTGCCTGAAATTTCAGTAATTGCCGCTGGACAAACATCGAACGGAAGAAGGGGCATGCCTCGATCGCAGATTGCGTTTCCAGAGCCACACCGAGAATCGTTAAGACGACCGTGCTTCGAATGGCAAACAAAGGAAATACGTATGTATAAATTTCCGTTTATCTTCCGTTTTATTATAAGTATTACTTATAGTTTTTTAATTATTTATGGTTTCGTATAATGTCTCGTTTATTTTTTAACAGGTACACTATGTATGTAATTGCAACGGTCGGATAGGTTGTTACTGGATCGCGAATATTTATGCAAATTCTAATTTTTACGAATAGCAATTAAAAAAAGCAGAACCTGAATAGAAAATTGTTTTACCTGGTAAATATTCTATCGGCTATTATATCGTGAATATTTTATATATTTTTAAGTATTACGCGTATTATGCCCATATTTGTACCTTCGAACTTTCACGGTTCATTTACTATACACTGCGTTCGATAAATTGTCGATTGAAGTAACTAAATAACGTATAATGAATAATGAAATAACGAATAATGTTAAGAATGCGAACTATAGGATATGCAAATTTAATATTCAAATTGTTCTATCTTGATGATTTCGTAATGATATTTTCATACATGTAAAACCAGTAATACATGAAATCTGCGTGTCAAATCAAATCGAACGAGATAGTTGAAGTATTCGCCTTCCTGTTCCTTATCTTCGTCAGAAAAGCGGTATTTATCGAAGTGTAATTTTACTTTCCCTCAAACTTCAATACAGTTGCACTAACCGATTATACAGAGAAAAAATCACTTCCACTGCTTATCGGTTACAACATACATATAGCATGCGTAGTCCACGTTGTAATTCATCAACTAATAGAAAGTAGTTCGACCGTACCTGTCAGCATATCTGCAACTCCTTCACCAACAGCATTTTCCAACGATGGAGAGATCGGTATGCATCAACGGAATACGAATCGTCTCTCTCTCTCTCTCTCTCTCTCTTTTTCCTGTATTCGATGTATCCGAAATATACAGGGTGGTTGGTAACTGGTGGTACGAAGCGGAAAGGGGGTGATTCTACGCGAAAAAAGAAGTCGAAAATGTAGAATAAAAATTTGTCGTTCGAGGCTTTGTTTTCGAGAAAATCGACTTTGAATTTTCGCTCGGTACGCGTGCACTTTGTCGCGTCTCGTTATAACGGATCTCACTGTAGATCGTTGTCTCGATGGAAAAATTAAAAAAGAAATTTTTACCCTGTATAATTGTTTACATTTCCTGATGGGCAACTTGAATAAATTACTAGAAATATCGCGGGTAAATTAAAGTCCAAGCTTTTTGTATGTATACGTATACATAACATTTGAATACGTAAACATATAAGCGTAGAAGCATGAACATGAGTTAGCACAAGCGACGTATGATGGTAATTGCGCAAGATGATGTGACATGACAAAGTAAGCGAAGATGTACGAGTCGATTTAATAGATGTTTCCTATAGAAAATTATCTGTCAACGATCAAAAGTGACGTTTTTAAGATAGGGAAATTCTTAACAGCGAGACAAATGATCTTCAAAGGAAACGAAAAAGAGTCCCTTTATTTAAGGGACATGCAATTTCAATTTACAGTTGCGCGCGCGTCCATTTGATTTGGCAAAGCACGAAGACGTACAAAGGAAATGCACAACGAAGAAAGACCTAGACACGATAATAGGACCTCAGAGATTGTAAGAGGTTATTCGAAAGGCTGCCTCCCTGTATCCATCACAGTCTGTCACGGAAATTGAAACGTTGCACGATGAGTTCCGCTGGACGAGACGCGCGAATAAACTGCCTCGCTAGCTTGCAATTCAGGTATGCGTGTTAAGGCGCATCCTCTCACAACATATTGCATCCTCGGCGTCGTATTTGCACTTAAGTGGAGGACCGTGTTAGCTGGATCAAATTTATTGTACGATTCGACACCATGCATCGTCAATCGCTTATCTGAATTCGCGAATCGTACTATCAGCTGCCGAAATTAATTCTATTAAAAGCCGTATCTTCTCTCGTAGATCCTTCGCATCGATTCCACGAATTTTTCTTCCCTCTCACTGGTACGTGTTTTCACGGAAACCAATATCTCGTTAATTCAAAGATTCTCTTTCTACACGCGATCGTACTTAAGGATAGCGGAGAAATTTCATTTTTTTTTAAATACGATAGAAACGTTTGTAACAAAAATTCTATTCTTCCAAATATTTAATCTTTATATCGACATTGATCGTTTCTTTTTTCCGTACTGTATTTCTCCAACGCTAAAAGATATTTCAAGTTTAGACAAAAATTGAAAGAATTGCGATTGGTACACGTTAATTTTACGTTAAGCAGTTTAAAACATTACGAATGCTGTTTTTTTTTTTTTTTTTTGTTTGCCAAGTTGAGAGCAGAAAGATTTGAATACCAAAATCCGAGGGTAGTAGTTGTGTTAAATAAATAAGATTAATTAATCATTCTGACGAATCTTTCGGATGTTTCGTTTCGTTTCTACCTTCCTCCTTCGGTATCCTTCATTTAGTCTTTTCACGTCGTGCATCTTGTCCTTTATCTGCCGTGATTCTCGCTCATATTTTTTCATGCTCTTCATAGTTTGTCCTTCTATTTCTTTCGTTTTGGGTAGCAGCTAACAGGTTCTTCACGATAATCCCGCCTCATCCGTGGCTATCCTATACAGTCTGTCCGGTTCGAACGAAAAGCTAACCGAAACAGAAGCAAAAGGAGAGAAAGGATAAACAACGCGACGATGAATACTTGGTCGGCAAAATGAAGAAGATCGAATCGATTAATCGTGTTGTAGGATGAACGATAACGATAAGATATGCGTGTAAGCGTCTAGAATATACGTCAGATTACGTTTAACTGCCAGTTTTAATATCTCGATACACGCTCCTCGATCCCGACGGTGGTAGCTTGACACCGTGTGAAATTTTTAAAACGCATAGTTCGTTAACATGCGAAATTGTTGCAGCTAAATTATTTTTTACAATAACCCGACTAATTTAAAAATTATGAGAAATATGTTTTTGCGGAAACAAACGAGATGTTTCTTAGAAGAAGGAAGAATCTTTGCGAGCATACCACAGAATCAGGGAAGATTCCACAGGGGAAAGATGGTATCGGGTATTCGACTCACGAACGCCTACGGTGTCCAATGATTTTTTTTCAGAGATTATATACGGACGGCTTGTAATTATACCTGCACCAGGCTTCGATTCGAGAAATTGATAGGGAACGTATGGGATCGATTCGAATCAATTAAAAAATATGTGTGTAACTTATTTAATAAATTCATTAATTAGAATAGAATGAAATGGATAAAAGTTTTATTCTTTTAAATTTTTTTCGTTCGAAAGATTCATTGTAACTGTATTCCTTTGTGATCGTTGTAATATTGTAATATATTTATTTATATATATGCATATTACGGTAATATTTTTGGTAGAAATATATTTTTAAAGAACTGCTTAGTACACAAAACTGTACTCTCGCAACCTACACAGCTTCAAAAGGTTACGAAGCTTCAGCGAGTTTAACATGCAACGAATTCTTGTCACGAATACGCACAGTGTCTCACATTTTATCTCTGCACGTCACTGCTCGCAGATCTTCCATACCATTTTACCAAATCGTCGTACACTTCTCCTAGACAGGTATCGTAGCATAATACTGTAATTGGTTTCCAAACCTTCTCATCATTTTACCTACTTTACCATTGCGAAAAGTGTATCGCCTCATAATTTTCCCTTTCGTGTTTGCTGCAACACGCGACGATGATAATGCACCGAAGTTCGAATTTCGATACGACGATCAGTTCGGATAGATACGGTAACGCTCGAACGTTTTCTTAAACAGTTTCTTACCCAAAATATTTTCTTAAACAATACTCACGCACATCTGTGTTATTTGTTCGATACCGTATTACGAACCCTAATCGCACGGGCAAACGATCGACCTCCTCCGCAGCGTAATCATCGCAAATCTTCCTTAACGATAGTTATTGGAGAACGTAAAACGATTTGAAACGTAGGTGTAACGAACTTCTGAATGACGCGGACTACGAAAATGGCCAAAACTCACGACGCCGTTTAACTGTTTCCAGTAAAATGTGAATCGTCGCACGCATGGAAAGCCAAGTGGCGAGGTCACGCGTGACTCACGAACGTACCCGCGGTATTCTTGCCAAAAGTTGGCGAGGAGGGGCCATCGGGCGCGAATATCTGAATTTCAGGATTACGTGGAATCATTCGCTTTGTTTCTTTTTTCGTTCGTTCGTTCGACCGGCCGTGGAATCTTCCTTATTGCCGGATAATAAACAGGACGATGGGCTCTACACTGGTCCCAGGCTGCAACGCAACCTGTCTCATAAAATTCACGCAATATTCCACCAGAAAGGACCAGGGTAGAAGCGTCGAATCATTCAGGAAAGCCGCGTCTTTTGCCCGAATATCGAAATGCATTCCGGTAATGAGAAACCTTTCGAAGGGTAATCTCGATGGTGTATCCACCTCTGCATTCCAACTTCGAGATTCGCAGGTTCAACGGTCGGGAACTTTCTTCGAGATTCTTCGAAACTTGAAAGAGACAAGGACACCGGAAGTTCCTAAGTAACCACGCGACATATTTCTTGCTGATCTTACAGATACTCTCGTAAGGAGCGGAATACGTATTGCTCTTTCGGAACAAAGTACCAGTGGTTATGCGTAATACTTTGATCCGGGTTTCAGTCTCGCTCACGTTTATGACTAATCGGTTGCTCGCTTGGCAAACCAATTTTTCCCCGTACGCGGAATATTTCTTCCAGAAGCGGTTTGACAATTTACAGCACGCAATGTTGTTAATTAACTTTTCGAGGGTTTCCAAGCAGACCAATCTGTATGTCGCGCGGACGATCTAAGATGTTCGACAAAACGAATAGACTTAGGCGACACTTTATCGCTAGATCGTTGCATCGCGAGTTGGATGAAAGTACGAATCTGCATGAAAGTAAGGAGTTTTATTTTACGAGCGCGAACTAGTTTGTCTCGCAAACATCGTCTTCCAATCTATCGATCTTTGACCAAGAGCATCCGCCACAAAATCGTCCCACGGACTCTACCAACGGTTCCCAAAGCATCGATAGGACCGACCGAACAAGGATTACCCTTACGATCGGATCGCACCTTACAGCCGTAAGCAAATAAACGAAAAGAGTTGAATGCACAGAGAAACGATTGTTGACGATACCGTTACGGAACATCGTTTCCAAGTACGTATATCTCGTAAGGGACCTTGACATCCTACGCGATCGTCCACCGCTCTGGCCATCCGCGAGATCATTGTCTCGGCGACCACGCGATACGCGGACGAGAGAAACGAATGATCACCGGGGGGAATACACGGTCCTGACCGGTCATTCTAAATCTCGTCCAATAAGAATCCAAGCGACGCGCACCGAATCGCGTCCTTGCGACGTGTTCGACCCCGGTGGCCTGCAAAGTGGTGGGGAATTTCAGCGGGAACAAGAGTGGTGTAAAGAGAAGAGTCGTGCACTTCCTGAGCAAGAGTCCACCGCAGGGTCCTGCGCCCGCGTAATTGGGCTCCTGTGAAGCTACTCCCTACGAAGGAAGACCCGTGG